>NW_026919593.1:0-161149 GCF_032062105.1 Saccostrea cuccullata
TTAAAGTTGTAGAGCCTGTACCAGTTCCGTTCTGCGCACAATTCCACTAAGTCCATCTTCAAATATATTTTGGCAGTGGTTCGCATCAACATCTTCTAGTTCTACATCCAACTGTTGTTCAACATCGTCACTGTTCATAATGCACATATTATGCAATATACATGTAACAATTATTAATTTGGTAATAACCTCGGGGTTCATTAGTGGAACATCTCTTAGGATTCGGAATCTAGTCTTTAGCAGACCAAATGCTCTCTCCACTGATTGTCATGCGCTTGAAAGTGTTTTGTTAAATCGAATAACCTCTGGCCTTCAGTGTCCGTTATTTTTATATGGTGAAATCAGCCAGTTCCTTAGTGGGTATGCATTGTCGGCTAGAAGATGGTGCCCTTGGATAAACAGTTCCCCTGCCTCTGCTTTATGATAAAGATGTGAATTTCGCAAAACCCTAGTGTCGTGGGTACAGCCTGGCCATCCACTGTAAGCAACTAATGATGTATTATTCGTGGTCAACTGCTGCCTATTACAAAGAGCGTTTAAAAAATTCCGATTTAAATAAGTTATAATTTAAAGTGTTAAACTTAAATCGAGGTTCTATCAGTTTTTTTCTTGTAATGATAATGTTGAAAGAACATATATATTTTCATTATTTTTTGTATTCAATCACTTAATACCTGAAGTTGGATAGATGGGAAGCCTTTTCTGTTGTAATATTCTTTCTCACCAGCTGGGGCATGCGTTAATCGTATGTGGGTGCCGTCTAAATAAACCTACTACTCCGGGAATGCCATACTTTTCCTGAACGTCTCTTCGAATTTCTCTCTGTCCGGTGACGACCAACGAATTATCTAAAAACAAGAGATCTGTGTATATTATACCCATAATTCTGTTTGAAATAATCCGACATCAATCATCCCCTACACTTTTTGTCAGTAAACAAGAAATCATGAACAGTGGCCTTGGACATTCCGAAAAAGTGTGCACAATTTCTCATGGAAAGCTGATAAGAAAAACCAGTTATTGTCTGTCAGGTGAAATAGGTACATTACCAGCGTTGTTGTAATGTATTAGATGAAGCGCAATTTCTGCCAATACAATTTCAAAAGTTTGTTTACACATTCTGTAATGAAATTTGAAATCGTCCATATTTTCTACCGTTCTCATCTGGTCCACCACTTCCATGTAGCTATTGATTTTCGGAACACTGTCTCTTGATGTATGAGTTAAAAGATGAAACCATTTGTTGTAGCAGAAGTGTTCAAAAAAGTAAATTTCCTCTTCATACTCATCAAATAATAATTCGAAAATTGCTAGAAGCTCGATGTTTCACCTGTTGCTTACGGTCAGTTTTAAACTAATACACCAAACTAAACTTCGTTCGAGTGCTTTAGTCAACTAGACATGCGCATTAGAAACTTCCTTACTAGACTATAGCTGACACAAGACCTAAACCATAGACAAAGTTTACAGCTCTACACCGGTAAGTGGTAGCGTCTCTATACAAGTGAAAAATTTCCGAGAGGGTTGTAAACAAACAAACGAATAAACAGCGCACAAGCTCTAAGCACTTTTAAAAGTAAGTAGGGACATTAGCTACAATTGTTTTAAATCTCTTTCTTATTTATAGTGAAGCGTAAATTGTTGAACTTTTGAGATTTTCGAAGGGTTGTACCCTTTATTATGCCCCCCCCCTTCAAAAACGGAAGGGTATATTGCTTTACTGCTCTCTGTTGCTCGGTTCGTCCACCATGTTTCCTTCATTCGATAATTATTGCACTTGATGAAATGAAATATGGGAAACAGATTTATCATATGAAAATCTAGATTAATTTCTGTACTTGGTACGATCAGTCATTTTTGACAGAGTTATACGAGAAATGATATCATCAATATCTTAGAAAATATTGAACTCGGATTACCACATACATACATTGTATTTTAAAGAACAGCATATATTGTGTTTTGGTGAAGTTTCAGGCACGAGGGGATGATCCGCATAGCGGTGCTCTTGTTTAATGGGATACGACATTAAAATACAAACAAGATTATCTATATGGCATTTCTAATGTGCTCCGTGTCTTGTGACATATATATTTAGTTCTTCTTTTAAAAGGACAAGCGACAGCTTTGGTGTCCTTATTGGCGTTTTAGCACAAATTATGGCTTAACATTTGCCAAGTTAAAAACTTGCAATGCCAGGTTACCTATAAAAGTTAATCATTAGTTCATTTAAAAGGTTGAAATAATTACATTAAATTGGTTTAACAGGAAATAAAGTGTCTAGTGTCTGCTAAAAGATCTAAAAAAAAAAGAAGAGATACTTTACATTAGAGGCCATTACACGCTCTTTACAGCTAACTTCAATAGAAAGGTGCTGACAAAGCAGGTAACAACATTATCTTCGTTTGTAAGGCTTATTATATAAATTGTATTTTGGAAATTGGATTTAATTCTTCAAGTAGCAATCCAACTTGTACTCTTACATGTAGTTTCTTCCAAATACAAAGAACAAATACATGTGGCCTAAGGTCAATTTACGTCTCGGTATCGAATCCCAATGCAAGATGGAACCATCGACCGAGATCGTAGAAACCGGGGCCCGTGTCACCTCACGTCAAATCATTGCTGATGCAAAACTAGAGGACTGTTAGCAATTAACTCACTAAATGATACCCCCGCCCCCCATATGGATATATTGATAGTATCCATGATTTGCTATGGGAAACCCAAAATATGTGTCGGGTCAAAAAGTAAAATAGGAGGTGCACAATAACAATACTAGTATATAATAAAGATTCTGAAAGTTTCATTAAATTTCATTCAGTGGTACATGAATGAGAGGAGTGGAGGATAAGAGATGTGAACCCCGAAGCGTAACAGAAGGACGGACAGTCCGACGCCACAACCTCCAGCTTTTCAAGGGGGGTAGAAGAATTCTCCGCGAATTCCCTCCCTTCCGATTCGTTTTTTACATTGGTTGATTCTCATAGCTCTACTGGTCAGAGCTTATGTGATAGTAATGTGTCCGTCTGCCTCTCTGTAAACAATTTTTTTCAAAATGCTACTCCTCCTACAGTTTTGGTCTGATTTCAATATAACTTGACACACAAGTAGACTACACTAAGATACATTATTTTGTGAATGGGTTTTTGATTTCGGTGAAAGATGTTGCCGTTGTTACTAAAAATAGAATTATTGTGAAATACTTTCAAAATGTTACCCCTTCAGTTTTGGTTTATGTATCTTACTTGATTCGATATGCAAGAGCACGCTCTACGTATGAACAATTTCTAAACGAGGTAAATTATTGACAAATAAGTTGTTGAAGCAAGAATATCAGGAGTCTCGTATAAAGTCATCATTTCGCAAGTTCTGTGGTCGATACATGAACTTGTCAGCAAATACAATCAATCATTGAGTCGAATGCTGACTGACGTTTTTCATACTAATTGTTAGTCCATTAATTACACACTACATTGACATTTGATCCGGATTTTCCCCTTATTTCCCGATCATGACAAGGCGGGTGTGACCGGTCGGCAGGGGATGCTCACTCCTCCATGACACTTGGCGGGTGTGACCGGTCAGCAGGGGATGCTCACTCCTTCATGGCACCTGATCCTACCTCGAGTGTTCTGAAGGTCATGTTTGCTTTGCTCCTGTTTTGTATTGTTAAATGGACTTTTCATCTTGAATACTGTTCGTTATCTCCACATGTTTCATTATACCTGTACAGTTCTATGACCCACTGAAAAAAAGAGTTTCTTTAAGTAATCGATTGGACGAGGCACTGTTGCTCATTTTAACTATGTACTTAGTTAGTTTATTTAATACCCGGGAGCACAGAAGAAGATTTTCAAAGAAAAAAATGCATTTTCACTATATAATCTATATTGCTCCGCCCTAGCACTAGAACCCCTGACCATGGGACCATGAATTTCACAATTTTGGTAAAGGACTCAATGCTCATTACATGCATGCTAACAGTTTGCCTGCTTGATATCCAGGAGTAAAGAAGAAGATTTTTAAAGATTTCATTAATTTTAGTGGTTTTGGCCCCACCCCTCAGGCCCCAAGGGACAGGGACCATGAAATTCACAATTTTTGTTCCCCTTCACCCATAGAAGCTGTATACAAAATTTGGTTGAAATTGGTTCAGTGGTTTCAGAAAAGAAGCTGAAAATGTTCAAATGTTAACGCACGACGGACGACGACGGACGAAAAAGGATTGAAATAGGTCACCTGAGTGACTCAGGTGACCTAAAAAAGTTTATTCAATATACATATATATGCATGTTTATAAATTACACTGTGCATGTTTTCGAGGCCTATACGTACATTCTTAAAAAGAAAAAAAAACAGACAAAAGTAAAAATTACAATGTCCTTTTATGAACGTTATATAAAGCTGATCATTTTCAAATAGATTGTCTAACAATTGCCATCTCTTTTTGAACTGGGTGTCTTCCATATTGAATGCAAACGAGTATTTTTCAAAACTATAGTATTTACATATTACATTTTTAACTTCGTTGAATATCAAAGGTTTACAATTTCTAGATTTTTGGTATACATACTGTTTTACAAGCAATGTAATGACATTTAAAGATGTGTTTTCTTTGCCAGAAAAACCTAATATAATAGAAATTGGGTCTAATTTAATATTTTTTCCAGTTTTATGTAAAATCCATTCTTCTAAACAATCCCATATTCCCTTAACAGGAAGACAGTAATAAAAAAGATGCTTCAAAGTTTCCTGCTCAAGATTACAGACAGAGCACAGTGGACTATCTTTAGTTTTAGATAAAAACAACAAATTACAAGTTCCAAGAATTCTATGTATGATCTTATAATTGAACCATTTGAGATTTGAATCTTTATTTATGTATTTTAAGTTCGTAAAAAGATCTTTCCAGTTAAAGTCATACTGCAAACCTAAATCTCTTGTCCATTTTGTAACACATCAAGTTGGTAATACCGCTTCGATAGAAAGAAATTGTATAACGATTTACAGCCGGAATCATCACGACAAAGGACCTGAACATGTGTAGGAATGTATATTCCAATAGCTGATGTTCTACATTGTTTAACTTCAGGTCAGTTTTTCAAAATGGAAAGTCTAAGCCCTTCATAATTAGTAAATGGGATTAAAACATAATTAATGGATATACAATTAAAGGATAACAAATTACCGTCGGTATCTAATAGATCAGACACAATATGAAAACCTTTTGCATATAACTGTTTGTAAAAAACAGGTTTACTTTGTACTCTGATACTACTGTTAAACCATAAAGGTTCTTTCAAGACCTGAAGAATATTTTCAGGTTCAAATAAATTAATAAATTCTTTATAGTCAGAACTTCTTTCCAAAACATGTTATTTGTTGTTTTACTAAAATATAAGGCATATTCTGATCCAAACTGTAAAAGTTTTGTAATATTACAGCCTGTAGACTCCATAAATATTCTAGACCAGGTAGAATCCGTATATATTAACCTCCTGATCCAAGCGAGCTTAAGTGCCTTAATAAATGTTGGCAAATGTGGCATTCTAAAGCCACCATCATCATAATCTGAAATCATTATATTTTGAGCTATTTTATCATTTTCATTGTTCCATACAAACTTAAAGAAAGATTTCTCAAGATTTTTCATAGTTTCATCACATGGTTTTGGTAAAGTTAACAATAAATGTGTAATTTTTGAAAGAAAAAGAGGTTTTATAACTGTAAGTTTACCCAGAGGTGTTATATGTCTTTTTTCCCAGTGGCTCATTACTTTGTTTATATCATTAATTCTGTTAATAAAATTTATCTCTTCAATATTGTCAAGACTGGCATTAAATGTTATTCCCAATATTGTAAAGTTCTCAGATGTCCACTCTAAATTATATTCATTGCAAAAAATTGTCATTACAATTAATTTTTGAACCAATCCATATGGCTTTTGTCTTAGATAGATTAGGCTTTAAACCTGAAAATTTAGCAAACTGGAAAAGAAGATCTAGTGCACTCTTAAAACATTTTTCAGACCCATCCAACGTCTGCATATTGTAATAAGCAGACTGTTTCTTTACCAATTTTTATACCCTTTATATTTGTATTTTGTCTAATAAGGTGACCCATTATCTCGACACAAAGATTGAAAATATATTGTGAGACAGGGTCTCCTTAACGACACCCTCTACCTATGCAAAAGAATCTGGAAAAAAACACCATTCTGCAAAACACATTATGTGGCATTTTTATATAAAATTGAAATCCATCTAATAAAATCACGACCAAAGTTAAAATATTCAAAAGTCTTGTACATAAATCTCCAGGAAATAGTGTCAAAAGCTTTCTCAGAATCTATAAGTAACATCATCCTTGGGATTTGTTTTTCTTTTGTGATATGTAGAACATCATAGATAAGTCAAGTATTTTCGCCTATGAATCTTCCCTTCAAAAACCCCTTTTGATTCTCATGTATTGATTAATCTAAAAAACTTATATAAGTCTATTTCCAATACATGCTCATATAATTTTGTATGTAACATTGAGGAGAAAGATAGGTCTCCAGTTTTTTAAATATTCCCTTGGCTTTTCACCTCTTGGTAATATAGATAAAATTCCTTGTTTCTGTGTATAAAGTATAAAATCTCCAATATCTTTTCAAAAAAATTTAAAGAACTCTAAATTGAAGCCATCACTGCCTGGACTTTTATAATTTTTCATATTTTGCAATGCAAGTGATGCTTCTTCCTTGGTTATGAGACCCTCTAATTTGGAAGCTGACTCCTCGTTTCGGATGTGAATGTTGTCCTTAATTAGTAAATTGTTTAAATTTATATCTAGTAAAGTACCGACAGCTTGCTTAATTTTGAGATCAGCTCCCGACACTGGTGATGCAAATCTTGCATGATCTGTCTCATTTTCTACCTTGAAAAGCTGCTGATTGGGGATGTACAGAAGGCTCTGCGATAAAACACCATTTGAATCATCATCCGGTAAAATCAAATTTTTTGAAACTGCAGAATGCAGACTCTGGGGCCATAAAACTTAGATGAGCTCACTCTTGATCTCAGTCTCACTTTTCCACAAATACATGTACTAGTAATTCTTAATAGGTAAAAGTGAAATTAGATCAAAAGTGCCCTGCAGCAAGGAGACAACACTTATCATCGATGCAGCTATTATTTAATACAATCAAAAACCCTCTCTTTAGTATTTTTTTGTTGCCAAAAGCAGGCCCATTTTGACATTTCAAAGAACAGTATAAATTCTGCATTTAAAATTTGAATTCCCAAATAGTAGATTAGGGGATTGGTGATTTTATTTTAGTGATTGAATTCGCCCATCAATTCAAAATCTATATTATTAGCTTTAAGATTTAAAATATTACTATCAAATTAAAATATCCCCGTGGGGATCCGGGTTAGAATAAGTCCTCAGTACCCCCTTGCTTGTCGTAAAAGGCGACTAAATGGGGCGGTCCTTCGGATGAGACCGTATAAACCGAGGCCCCGTGTCACAGCAGGTGTGGCTCGATAAAGATCCCTCCCTGCTCAAAGGCCGTAAGGGCCGAGTAAGGCTTAAATTTGCAGCCCTTCACCGGCAATGGTGACGTCTCCATATCATCCCACAAGCGTAAGCGGTGACATGATTACTGCGGTGTCAGTAAGCATTAAATCAAAGTACTGAAAGTACTGATAGACGGAGGCTTGGAATGAACATGATAGTTTGTCTCTTTGGAAATTTTTTTTTCATATTCTGACCCCAACATTTGCCTTAGGGTAGTTGGCCATATCTTTTGAACAGTAGATACCAGGACATTTATACTTCATATATGTATTTTTGGTGGAAAGACCTTTCATTGGATATTAACAACCTTGACCTTTTGACCTTGACCTTCGAGATTCCATACTTATGAAAAAACTTTAACCTTGGCCATAACTTTTGAATGGTAAGGGATATATAGTGCTTTCATACTTCACATATGTAATCCTTGTAAGAAGACCCTACATTGGATACCAGGAACTTTGACCCTTTGACCTTGGAGTATGACCTACTTTTATAAAGCAAATCTTGAGCATAACTTTTAAAGCTTTAGGGTTAGTGCTTTCATACTTTATATATTTAATCCTTATGACAAGACCTTTCATTTTATAGCTAGACATTTGACCTTGGAGTTTGGCTTACTTTTAAAAAAATTATCCTTTGTCATACCTTTTAAAGGGTTAGGGCTTCATACTTCACATAATTATGTATTCTTTGTGGAAAGACTTTTCATTGCATACCAACAGTCATGACCTTTTGACCTTAACCTTGGAGATTTCCGTACCTCTGGAGTAACTTCAGCCTTAAACGACTTTCATATTTCACAATTGTATTTCCAGTAAGAATACCCTACTTTGGATATCAATATATTAAATTTGCATTTAAGAAAATAATCTTCACTGTATTACCAGACGGGGGGGTGGGGGGGGGGGGGGACAGTGTTTCACAAACACATCTTCGTTTATGTTATCGTGGTCTGATGTTTAATTATGTAATTTACTTTCATCAAAAGGACAAACTACTCTAATTGCAATAAACTATATTAATTTGAATTCTTTAGTGACTCATATGAAATTGAGAAAGCCAAAAAAATTTGAGATCCAAGCATTCAGATATATAAGAAACATGTTTAATTAACAATTCTGTTGTGCTGGATATGAACATGAAGAGGATGCAAATATTTCCAACCAGAACAAACGCCTGTTTGGGTGCAGATCATGAAATGTACTAAGCTCTACAGGTATTTATTGTCCAGTGTGCAAACATTCCAAATTCTTACTTGACTGGTGATACCTTTAGTTATCGTGAAAGTTGACTCCGCAAAATGTGATTGTTTAAGTTTTATAAAGTGATTAATTTACTAGATATCGCGGATTCAACGATACCCTTATATCCAGTATTATACGCGATTTTTTCATCAAAAGGACAAACTGTCCCTATACCCCCCCCCCCTCCCCCCACCTAAACACACTCTTAAAGCTGACATGAATTCTTATAAACGCAACATTTTCATCTATGTATATTAATATTGAATTCTGTCTCATTGTAACGATGTATACCCCAATGCGCTCGTTACACTTGAATGAAGTAGCTTCCTGTAAAAATGTGAGGTGATCAAGACAATTCAAAAACAAAATAAGCAACAAAATAATCATATTTTTGAATGATTATTGATTTGAATCAAAAGAAAAAAATGCAAGTTTGGAAGAGAAATTTAGACTCTTTTTTACAGTGCGCCAATTTATGCAGGAAATTATATCTGAAACAAAACAACCAACGTCTTTGATTTGCAGGTCCTATGCAATTGATGCATATCGAGAAAAGCATTACCCATACCTGGTAATAATATGCATCAATGCAGTCAAGATCTACATTTATTGAAATATGCACATTCAACTTTTAAACACAATTAACACACTTAGCACAACGATACACTGTTGTGATTTTTGGATCAAAAGTGAAACATTTGAAGAGGATAAGCTATAATATTATCTACATGTAGTTCTAATAAACATCTATGAAATAAGTTGGTTTGCGTCGCAAAATTCATTTGTCAATTATTATTATTTTAGTACTAATCTCAAATCTAAACCAAGTAATTTGATGTAGCAATTATTTACTTCAAATCTTAAAAGCCAAATTTTTATGTGTACATCTATACATTCTTTAACACATTTGTTCAGATTGACATTTGCATTTGATTTTTTTTGGGGGGGGGGGGCATACAAAAATAATTCATGAAATTCTTGACATTTTTGCCGAATTCAGTTTTGAGATTTTTTTAAAATTTGTCACTCCGACCACAAAGTATGTGCATTTTGAGGAATGTATAATTATTGTCCAGTGATAGCTATGTATTTTTTTTATATATATAAATAATTTCTGTAGGTGAATTTGGGAGATAATTTTAAAAGCTAGGGTGAGGGATACTTGACACTGGTTGAATTCAATAATTATTATTATTCTTTTGTATATTGAACTCTCTCTCTCTCTCTCTCTGTAACCACCCGTTGTGGCAATGATAGGTATAAAATCCTACGCACTTTGTGCTGTACTATTTATTATGCCTTAGGACCAAGGATTTTTTTCAAGTGGGAAAACATTTGCAGGAAATTCTGGAGAAACTAGACGTACATGTATTATGAGCAATGAGCTCAAACCCCGCCTCCCAAAATGGCAAAGTCCATATTTTGCTAAACCCATACGTGTCAGATCAAAAAGTAAAATAGGAGGTGCATAATGGTAATATGTTTAAGTTTTATAAAGTGGTATGATTACACCGCAGACGAACGGACATAACGATTACTATATAACCTCACACTTTTTCAGGCGGGGGATATAATAAACGTGAAATATATCACAGGAATGGGCGGAATACCTTCTCAAACGTATGTGTCGAACTTGGACAAGAGACAGAATTTTTTATATCCAGTATGCTTTTCTAATAATCATTAATTATTTATGTCGAAATTTAATTCACATTAAATTGGTACCAAAGAATCAAACTCGTTTAATACACCGTGAGGTATAATTCACTCAGTCTTTTTTTTTTTTGGTCAGCGCAACTTCTCATCCAGAGTTTTGTCCTTTGCAGATATTTATAGGAGACAATGTGTGTGTAGGCGGAAATTCCGAATTCTTTAGCCATTTTACATCTACATTTTGGCCATTTCTTGAATATAGAGGGTTTGTTCCATAAAGGCACACAATTTCGTCAACCTTTGATATTTAGGACACAATGTGTATAGATGTGCATATTACAAGGAAATTACGATTCCTTTATTTTTTTTCTGGGAATTTCAGCACTTCGACTTTTCGGGGGGAGCGTGGGGTAAACGTGCACTTTTTCTTTCATAGTGCATAAAATTATAAATAACTTTAAATCAAATTATATTACACACACAGTATTTATTTGTATGATCATAAAGAAACCCAAGCTGTTTCAGATCTTAAAGTTTGGTTTCAAAAGGTAATGATAATATCTTTTTTATGAATTTGTTTAAACGTCCATTTATTTTCTTTGAAATGGACCAAATAAAATACCATGGGCCACGTGTGTCCAAGCATCTTTTACTGTTGAGTTAGAATGGAATACAAAAATTTTTCAATAAAAGTAAAATAATAACTACTGACACCCCTGTAACCTTAAATCACTGCGTTTGAATGGATGGGTGTTTGGTGTACATGTAGCGTGTTAGTTTATTTTCTTTGCAGCAAATGCATTCAAAAATAATTTAACGGTATACGAATTTTTTTTTCAAACATGGGTCAGGGAACTTTATTATCGGAAAATGTCGAAAGGGCTAGAAAATCACTCAAGGAAGCAATCGTACAAGGCTATATATAGCAGGTACAGGTGACCAAAAATTTTCAATTAAATATGGCGGAATCGAAGAAATATGGCGGACAAAGGCGTACAGGAATGTAGTAAGTCGTACAAAGATGAAAAATGGTGGGTTTTTAAGAGTTCATGTCAGCTTTCCTTCACACACACGATGGAAGATCTTTGGTTTGATTAAAAAACGGTAAAAAAAAAAAAATAAAAAACTACATATATATTTGCAGCATATATATAGTTGCATGTTAGTTCCTTCAAAAGATATGATTAAAAAACGGTACATATATATACATATATATATAGTATAAATAAAGGAGGCTTCCAACCCCCGGACCCCCCCCCCCCCCCTTGGATCCGCCAATGAACCGTTTACAAACATTCACCCACTTTTTCAATATCTCTCCAAGGTTTGGGAAATTTAATAAATTCAACTCCTTGCAAGTATTTTTTGTGGGCATACTTTGAGTCACTATTGCAGATTTCATGACAACAGTGTTTTATGGGTACCCTTGTTTTATTGCTTCCTTTTTTGCACAGGTTAGCCATAATATTACTAAATTTACACCACTAAGAAATATTCAAGACACTGTTTTGGTCATGTAAACATAGAAACATGTAGGTCAGTTTGTCCCATCTATATAGTTTGCAAGCTCTTCTGAAACATGTGATAAGGAATTCTAAAAATAGATGCAGCAGAAATTCTGAACCTGTGCTACATGTGTAAACAGATGAGCTGCAGCTCTCTGCTGAGTCAGTGAGAGAACATTTAAAATATGTCAGTTTCAATTAAACGATGCAGATTTCTTCTATCTAGGTAATGTAGGGTATTAATTTGATATAGGACCCTCGCAAACTAATTAAAAAAAAAACCTCAGGCGAGGTGAAAGGTGTGAGATAATTATAGTTCTATGAGGAAAAAAAAATTATGTATTGTGTGGAAAATATTGTGACCGAATTAGATTAATTGCATCAAAAGCAGATGCAGAGAACTGCACTCGGTGATCTGTTTTGGATTCCCCGACAATTTAAATTGTATGTCAGCGAGAGTTTTTATCAGCCAATGAGCGTGTCAGCAGCGGACTCTAAACATTACTGATCACCTGTCTGTATACAGTGCATTTCCGATATCAGACAGGCAGGCCAGTTTATCAAAGTTTAGCCTGGTTCCCTGTCATTGCTTTGCTTCGTGTACTCCTGCCTTGGAAAGGATGAGCCGGGGGACCAGGCTAATTAAAGTTAACGTGATTTGCCGCTAGATGGCGATCGCAAATTCCCTTCCGCCGCTGATGAGCGATACCAATAGAGCGGAGGCATAAAGCCTCCGTCTAAAAATGATCACTGCGCGTTCTTCCGGTTACACGGTAAGAATTACTGCTGCAGAAAAACAAGGATAGAGGTATGTGTTCCGGTAAACAATCTTTGATATTTTTATACCCCCCGCTTGAAAAGCGGGAGGGTATATAGTAATCGTTAATTCTGTCCGTCCGTCTGTTACGCTTTGGAGTACCCATCTCTTATCCGCAACTCCTCTCATACCACTGCATGAAATTTGCTAAAATTTTCATAGAATCTTTATTACATATTGCCATTGTGCACCTCCTATTTTACTTTTTGATCCGACACATATTTTGGGTTTCCCAGCCACAGCAAAACATAGACTTTGCCATTATAACTATATAGAGGCGGGGGGTATCATTTAGTGAGTTCATCGCTCACAGTACCTCTAGTTTATAAGACAAAACATTCAATGCTCAATCAAAGCCTATCCAATGACGATATGTTTCAACACTTCATCGCAAGCAACAGATCCAAAAACTTGCGACCCGTTTTCACAAACATTCGACCAAACTTCCGACGAAGGCACGGAAAATGTGTCCACATTTACACTAAGATCACTTCAATTCTTCATTTACATTGCTAGAAGGCACAGTAACGTCATAAAATTTCGATGCTTTTAATAATTGAACATACATCTGCAATTTTAAACTTATTTTCAGTCAAGAAAATTTGAAATATCATTTTTCTTCATCTTTGAGCATCAAATGATTACTGCAAATTCAAAGTAAGCACACATCCGATTACTGCATCCAAGATTACTGCATCCCTAGAAATAAATGGAATTGTAAGGTCTTACAATATTCTCTGCTTTATTTTTGGGTTTTTTCTTAACTCTTCTTCAGAAAATTGACTTTTTGTGTGAAGAGTGTGGTAAAGAATCCAAATCCAGAAAAGGAGTATATAACCATCAGAGAAGAAAACATTAGAAATGGATCGTTAACCAATGCGACATGTATCCAAATGTGAATAACTGTTAAAACATTTTAATTTTCAGGTTGAATATTTTTATAGGTGTCGGAATTGAGGATGTAAAGGGGGGGTGCACATTTTTTTGCAAATATTTACATAATATGTTGGCATTGAAAATTGGGGTTTACCTTTTTTGATGGTTTAGCCCTCCCCCTTCAATTTTCTTTCGACGCTATGTTTTAAATGACAGAAAACACGTTCACTGGCACCTGACGTTACTTATTTTTCTTTTAATAAAAAAAATATATCCCTACCTAATATAATAAACCGGTTTATTATTAAGTAGGGGTATATTTTTCAGAACAGAAAAAGTTACGTCAGGTGCCTGTGTACACGTTGTCAAAGTTAATTGCCGTAACTTTAAATCAGAACTTTGAAAAACTACGGTAATCTAAATTTTAATGCTAGTATTTCTAGTTTGATAACGTGTTATTTTTTCTCTTGTATTTACTTTTCTTTAATTGTTGAAAATTACTGTTTTGTGTCAGTATCATATGATTGAAGCTTGAAATAAAATTGTTTAAAAAAATAGAACGTTGCATGTATTGAATCAAAATTTATTGAATAATAGCACTGTATAATAACTACATGTATTAGAGGGGAAAGTTTTTGTTACATCCGTTACATCAATCCTAAAGCGTAAACTTGGCAGCATTTTCAACTCATCTGTCTTGTAATGGGCATCTACCCTAATTGGTTGTACTCATTTTGGTGCCGATTCCAAGCCAGTAATTACACCAAGTGTTTTTTTTTCTGATTAGATTTTCTTCCCGGTGTATCAAAGAAGTGATCTCTGAAAAAGAAATACTAGTAATGCGATTTAAAAACAATTTATTGCGCAATATTTTATTTAATGTTATAAATTAATTACATGTTAAATGAAAGAAAAAGTGAGGAAGCTCACATACCCCATGTTCCCCCAAAAGTCGAAGTGCTAAAATTCCTAGAAAAAAAATAAAGGAATCTAGCTGGTGATATGCAAATCTACAAATTAAATATCTGCAAAGTTTGACAAAGAGTGTGCAGCGGTTTATGAGGAGTTGTGCTGACAAACCGTTCATCTCCATATATTCAAGATAAAGCCAAAAATCTAAGTATAATTTCCAGGTAATGTGCACATGTACACATTGTGTCCTGAATATCTGCAAAGTTTGACGATATTGTGTGCAGCGGTTTACGAGGAGTTGCGCAAAAAAAAAAAAAAAAAAAAAGGACTGACGAACTGACTGACTGACGGACGGGTCAAAAACATTATACCTCACGCAACTTGTTGCGTGGGGTATAATTAAAAATTTTACCACCTGTGCATTTCACGATGTATTCCAATGGTGTAATGTTGTCGATGTAAATCAAGATCTGCAAATTTTCCCCCTCAGATAGGTTCGAATGTGTTTTCCGTCAACCCCCTTAATTTCCAACTGTTTCTTATTGGATGGAATTCTGGGGAATAAAAAGGCTTTGCTGTGTGGAGAACTATTTAAATTCTTCAGTATTACTTTTCCTTTTTTAAATGTTTTGGTCGAGAAAAAAAAAACCAGTCGGTGAAAGAAGCAAGTTTGGAGACCAAAAATTTCTTTTTTGCTGGATTAAACCGCCGTATAGCCGGGGACAGGCATAATCCTTTTTGAATTTGGTGATTTCGAAAAATAAAAAATCATGTTTTAAAAATACAAGCCCTGGACCTTTACCGTTTTCTTGATGTTTGAAGCCTCAATTTCGTTTTCCTCTTCATCTTTTGTCTATGGAATGAAAAGAGGAACATTTAGTTTAAATTTGTTAAAAAATGATAACATTACTTTCTTGAATCAGCGCAGTAATCTTAGATAAGCGGGTATGCAGTAATCGGATGTGTGCTTACTTTGAATTCGCAGTAATCATTTGATGCTCAAAGATGAAGAAAAATGATATTTCAAATTTTTTGACTGAAATTAAGTTTAAAATTGCAGATGTATATTCAATTATTAAAAGGATCGAAATTTTATGAAGTTACAGTGCCTTCTAGCAATGTAAATGAAGATTTGAAGTGATCGTAGTGTAAATGTGGACACATTTTCCATGCCTTCGTCGAAAGTTTGGTCGAATGTTTGTGAAAACGGGTTTCACGTTTTTTGATCTGTTGCTTGCAATAAAGTGTTGAAACATATCGTTATTGGATAGGCTTTGATTGAGCATTGAATGTTTTGTCTTATAAAAAATATCAAAGATTGTTTACCGGAACACATACCTCTATCCTTGTTTTTCTGCAGCAGTAATTCTTACCGTGTAACCGGAAGAACGCGCAGTGATCATTTTTTAATGCTTACTGACACCGCAGTAATCATGTCACCGCTTACGCTTGTCAGGGGGTGCATATCAGTGAAATATTCTGGAGAGGGACGTTAAATAGTATACAATCAATCAATCAATCAAATTAAAATACTAAACATAAGGTATAGTTTAAAAATTATTATTTTATATTTTCCAGTTAAAAGGCATATAAATGTCTACAACTTGAAAACAAATTATTCGCTATTATCAATCTAAAGATTTTACATCCTCTTCAAAGTTCATTTTCAAATTCCTTATAATTACTTCTCTTTTTTTTCTGAATTCTTGAAATTATGAATGATAGAAACCACATAATAATAACGTTATTACAAGTTTAAATTATTATGTAAACTAGATTAATAGCTCTAAAATATACATGCATGTCTCTATTTACAGCATGATTTAATCATTTTAACAACGATCTACCTTCGGTATGACATCGATAGGTGCCCAGGTGTGTTGCGTCTTGTTTTGTATAACTGGTAACAATGTAATTTTTCATATGCGGAATCCTGAATTCTAGAGAAGTTCTGACCGAGTATTCGATGAAGTGGTCATTAGCATGCAGCGGAATAGGTACAAGTGTCCTGCTGTTATTCATCTTTTTCAACAGTGATAGCACGAAACAGATTTATGAGATCGGGACGATATTTTTACGTTCTATGTAGATGTTGTTTAATGAATTACAGAAATAGGGGGGTGAAAGTAACTTCGCTTTTGTAATAATTTACGGTGAGTTTTGGAGCTCAATAGGAACTATGGCGCCTCAGACGCCACTATGTTAACCCTAAATTTATTTAAGTGCATGTTTAAATTCAAGCAGAACGCTTCCTCCTGTTTTGTTTTAGTGTATACTATTCTGTCCTCTCCCTTGCCTGCGATCGACGTTCAATACACATACATGTATACGTAGGTCACGATCTCTGCTGCAGCCAGTTGTTTACATTTTACCCTCGCTTAAATAGTTCAGAGCGTAGGGATACTTCATATCTTATTCCCACTCAGGAACTTGTATTTAGTATTTCTAATCCATAAAAACACTACTTTCTGCTTGGAAATTAAATTGAATACATTGTAGATCTTGTTAGTTACTGAAATTCTGATTTCAATTCATGTATAATCAAAGGACTATATTTCTTAGAGAACTGATAAAAAATAACGTTTTAATATATCCAATCAATCTTGCAAGTGCTATTGTTTACATATTAGCAACCTATCTCTGATTTGATCATTGCCTTCTAAGGTATCATATTTTAACAACAAGATTACTGATTTGTCCCAAACACCGAAGCTCAATAAGAAAATGCAAATGGTAGTGATTACAGGGGTCCGTCATTAAGCTATAGAACAGTTTTCGAGGCTGACTTACGTCACCTCGAAAAATCACAGAGTAAAAAGTCTATATCCTTAAAAATGTCGCTCTCGTCACCAGAACCTGCCATGATTAATTGCTTTTCCAACTGACCTTTACAACCGTATTTTTTCGCAGTAACTCCGCGGGCTGACTAATTAGCCAATGAAAAAGCGCGATAGATTCTAAGTAAGTTGGATCATTATTAATTAAAATTTCAGTGGTTAAGAAGGGGGCTCGGTCGCCTCGCTCCCTCCACCCCTTCTTAACCACTAAATTTTTACTTAATATGATCTAACTATTACTTATATGTAACATAAGTTAATGTGCAAGTTAATGTGCTAAAATCACGTGACTGCCGCATCAGTCTAAATAGAAAATATAATCGTCCTTGATATGTAGTTATTGACCATAATTACAATTATCCGATATAGATAATGTACTAAAATAATCGCCATTCCGATTATGAATACATTTTTAAATAACAAAATATTGTCGATATTTCCTATGCGCACCTTAACTGTACTGCGTAGAGCGTTGCCCAGGCATGGGTCGTTGATCATCCCATTTCTCTAGTCATATTTTATATAAGTTCAATTTCTCTGATTAAAAGGCCATTCTACAGATTTTTTTTCACCTTATTAAAAACCATGTGATATTGTATAGAAAGTGTTAATTTGACATTTAATATATATTTGTTAATTTAAAACATAACGCACATTCTCAGTTTCTTGAGCAATCTGTGAGGACTTTATAAAAGAATATCGATTATTGCCTTCATAGAAAAAGTGAGTAAACGGTTTATTTGAAATTAGGTACAAAATGTTTGAAATTCATGTAGTTATTTTTCTATTTCTGAAAATGTGGCTGTTTTTTTTTTCAATTCAAGTTGCACATTTTGTGAAAAATCCAGCGAGAGAATGAAATAATAGCCGATATATACTCTTTCATAAAACTATCTGATGATTAAGATCTGTCTGAAGACCGAAAATTATCTTAGATTGTACCATAGCCGTTTCACAAAACTGTCATATCTTATGATTATCTTAAGATCTATCAAAATCTTCAGACAACTCGATAATGTCTTAAGTCTAAAGTGAAACTGGCAACAGTATATAAGAATATTTAACGATAAACGGTATTTAGAGATAGAACAATCCTTTATTGACCATTCTAACGCACTTTGAAAATAATGTATATGGATTGGTCAATTTTCTTGCAAATCTTAGGTACGATAGATAACTGAACCTGTTGGATAACTTTTCTGTGATAAGGTCACTTCAGGATGTGAAAGTGAGCGATTTTGATCTTTCCATACGATGAAAATTCTTTCTCTCTTTAATGTTTTACTGTAATTAAATTAAATACATACATTTGGGTGTAGCATAGGCATCGGTACCGGGGGGGGCATAGGCACACAAATGTTTTGCAACGATATACATAATATAGGCATTGAAAATTGGGGCGATCAGCTTTCAATTTGCTACCGACGGCTATGTATAAGAAAAAAAGAGTTAGGCAGAGAGACTTTCTACTCGTTTTCTCCTTGTTATCAATGAGGGTAAATAAGTACAATTTTTAAGTAAAATTTTACTTAATATGATCTATCTATTACTTATATGTAACATCAATACTGCAAGCTAATGTGCTAAAATCACGTGACTGCCGCATCACGCGACAAGTCTAAATATAAAATATAATCGTCCTCGATATGTAGTTATTGACCATAATTACAATTATCCGATATAGATAATGTACTAAAATAATCGCCATTCCGATTATGAATACATTTTTAAATAACAAAATATTGTCGATATTTCCTATGCGCACCTTAACTGTACTGCGTAGAGCGTTGCCCAGGCGTGGGTCGTTGATCATCCCATTTCTCTAATCATATTTTATATAAGTTCAATTTCTCTAACTAAAAGGCCATTCTACAGATTTTGTTTTTTTCTTCACCTTATCAAAAACCATGTGATATTGTATAGAAAGTGTTAATTTGACATTTAATATATATTTGTTAATTTAAAACATAACGCACATTCTCAGTTTCTTGAGCAATCTGTGAGTACTTTATAAAAGAATATCGATTATTGCCCTCAAAGAAAAAGTGAGTAAACGGTTTATTTGAAATCAGGTACAAAATGTTTGAAATTCATGTAGTTATTTTTCTGTTTCTGAAAATGTGGCTGTTTTTTTTTTCAATTCAAGTTACACATTCTGTGAAAAATCCAGCGAGAGAATGAAATAATAGCCGATATATATTCTTTCACAAAACTTTCTTATGATTAAGATCTGTCTGAAGACCGAAAATTATCTTAGATATCACCATACCCGTTTCACAAAACTGTCATATCTTATGATTATCTTAAGATCTATCAAAATCTTAAGACAACTCGATACAAGTGAAACTGGCGACAGTATATAAGGATATTTAACGATAAACGGTAGTTAGAGATAGAACAATCCTTTGAAATACATGTATATCAAGACAGTCAGATCAACAGTGGCGGATCCAGAAGGGGGGGGGTTACAACCCCCCCGCCCCTTTTGGATTTACAAAAAAAGAAAGTTCCAAATTTTTGTTCGTGTTCTCATTATAGAAAATGTTCAGTGAAAGGCTGATGTAATTTATAAAGAAATTCGGTTGTGAAAATAAAATGAAACCCACCCCTTTTACAAATTTGGATTTATGGATTATGAAAGTGCATTAAATTTTGCACTGAATCAACGCAATTTGAAAAAAATAAAATTTCTTTTCAAAGTACGTTAATATTGACCATATTAACGCACTTTGAAAATAATATATTTTCTTGCAAATCTTAGGTACGATAAATAACTGAACCTGTTGGATAACTTTTCGGTGATAAGGTCACTTCAGGATGTGAAAGTGAGCGGTTTTGATCTTTCCATACAATGAAAATTCTTTCTCTCTTTAATGTTTTACTGTAATTAAATTAAAAACATATATTTGGGTGTAGTGTAGGCATCGGGGAGGGGGGGGGGGTGTTAAGGCACACAAATGTTTTGCAAAGATATACATAATATAGGCATTGAAAATTGGGGCATACCTTTTGGGGGTACTCTCTCAATTTGAAACCGATGGCTATGTATAAGGAAAAAAAAGAGTTAAGCAGAGAGACCTTCTACTCGTTTTCTCCTTGTTCTCAATGAGGGTAAATAAGTGCATGTAAATTAAAATGTTTTTTAAAAGATATAGTTATTACAATTTGATTCTTTCAATTACTTTAATCTAAGTCTATAATTTTTGTTTCATGCAATTTTTTTTCCAAAGTGCGTAAAATGTCCCCATGGTTAAACATGTTGTACACTCTAAACGCACTTTGAATAAAAATTTCAAAGTGCCTTGACTGTGTCCCAAATTACCTCGTTTTAAAAATTCATCTTAAGTTTGTAATTTTGAATTTAACTGTTTTTGTTTTTAAATTCCAAATCCGTCAGATGGGACTTTAATTGGTGTCCCTTGTCAAGGATCACAACTCCCTTAATCGTTTCTTTGGTTTACGGAAAGCGTAGGCTCATTGGGGGCCGTCAGAGAAACCAATAACTTTCAAAACCGTTCATACAGTATTTAAATTCCCTCGCCGAAATATGGCTGAAATATTGCCGACTCATCGTAGAAAAAATAATCAACCAATCGCTTTAAAGATTTTTCACATGTAGAGCACGTTCTTGCGTATCGAATCAACTGAGATATATAAACCCCGTATGCAGACAAGGGGCCAGTAACAATCTATATTTATATGCCTTCATTCGAATAAGGGAGGTTATATTGCTTTGCTGTTGTCGGTCGGTTAACCAAGTTTCCGTTCATTTTCTTCACATCCATTCCACATACTAAAATCAAATTTGGTATACAGATTTATTGTAAGAATATCTAGGTCAAGTTTGGGGTACGATCGAGTCATTTTTGACAGAGTTATTCCCCTTGCACTAAGAAAATCCCGATTATTTTGGAGAAGGGGGCATAAGTTTTATAAACATCTCTTTTTTTACGGAATCACTGTATATATTTTTGTATATATAGTGATAACGTAAAATCAATTAAAGAATGTTACCAGCCCATGTGTATGCAGACGATGAAGGTTTGTTGCTGCACAAGTACATGTAAGGGACGTTGAAGATTGAAAAGTAAAAGTCATCTCATTTGTCATAAAGCTTGGTTGTGAGATAACCATTAACGTCTTTCTGGAGTAGAATATTAAAATATGAAAAAGATATTTGGGTGAGTGAGAAAGGGGGTGGGGGCTACAACCACTTGGGGACGTATACATGACCTGCAGTATTTACATAACCTATTTTAATATTTTTTCCCTGAATTGCCTCATTACAGATTTCTTTTTTTCCCATCGTTTCTTTAGTTTTAACAATCCTGCATTCGCATACATTTGCCGTCGCCCGCGTGATGGCACAATGGTTAGAGCGTCTGCTCTAGAGCAATGAAGTAAGGAGTCGATCCGTACGTTGCGGGTTCGAATCCAGCAGTGGTTAGGTACAGTTACCACAGGAAGAAACGAGACCTTTCAGTTAAAACTGAAAGGCGGCTTTCAGTGACTTTTCAGTTGCCATTCAGCCACTGAATGGCAGGTACATTTCAGTGACCTTTCAGTCATATTTCAGAAACCTTTCAGTCACCATTCAGCATACACATTTCAGTTATCTTTCAGTGACCTTTCCGTCAACTTTCAGTGACCTTTCCGTCGTCTTTCAGTGACCTTTCCGTCGTCTTTCAGTGACCTTTCCGTCAACTTTCAGTGACCTTTCAGTCAACTTTCAGTGACCTTTCCATCGTCTTTCAGTGACCTATCCGTTGTCTTTCTGTTACCTTTCCGTTATCCTATAGTACACATTTTGGTATCAATTCAGCAATTTTTTTCACTGGCTTAATAATTTTTAATCTGTAGTTTTTCCTTAAAAATATTTTGCCTAAATTTATTATCCTATCTTAACTGTGTTTTTGTTTTCTTATCGTAATAAAGGTACCTAAATAAAACTGGTAATCATAGTTAAATCTAGATGTCCAATTGTATTTCAAGTGTTTATCAAATGTTAAAAGACATATATGGCATATTTTTTATACGTTCGGACTAACTACAATAAGAAGGATCTTTCTATTTCTTTTGATACTTTTAATATTGAAAAGTCTCTTGTAAATTATACAACTTAAATCAATCGTGTTTCATAGATATCCAAGATTTAAAATAATAATCGATTTATTTCTGACTCGGAATTAAATATCACACACAGTTTAAAGTCAATTTATCCATAGAAACGAGGGGATATTTAAGTTCAAATTCGGCGAAAAATTTGATTTAAACGTATAAATATAGCAAATATTCTGTAAAACTACACTTGATCTTGTTTTTTTTTTTTTTTTTAGATCAGATATGTCGTATACTCCCTGGTATTAGTTTAAATTGCGATTATAGACTTTAAAAATATGTCTTAACAATTATTTATTTTTATGTTTAAAAAAAAATAATAACAATTCAACAAAACACACGTAAAATAAAAAAAAAATATGGACTCAAATAAAATTAAAAAAGATATTTAATTTTCCAGTTACGAGTAGATTTCAAAAAAAAAAAAACAAAGAAAATTCTTCAAGTGATAAAAAAAATAATGATCCGATACTCGAAGCAAAACTCAATAAAATGTCGTATGAGTTTGTCTATTTTTTTTCTGTAAATCTCTAGTTCGATCTCCGAGGAGAAGATTTCTTTTACAAGAACAGGTGCCCGTCGCCGATAATTGTCATCATCCCGAGAAGAGATGTGTAATCAATCAGTCTGTCCCCAAAATCCGCGCAATTAACATAGAATATACAAAATATATACAAGATATATACACATCGCAGCTCCTCGATACAACAGGTGAACCATGTTCCATTTCGATTTCTACATATTGATTGATTTTAATTCCATGAATATTAAGAAGAAGCCATTGCTCAATTGATAACGTCATGGACTCTCACGCTGGGGACCAGGGTTCGATTCTGGCGATGGGTTTTTTTTTTTTATTTTTTTTCTTGCATTAATTTTTTTTCATTTTTTTCTTTGAAAATATATAAACTAAATGCTATTAAATCAGGAAAAAGTGAAATTAAATTTTTAAGTTAAAAAATAAGCCGATTATTTAATAAAAAGATGCAACTGAATGATAACTGAAAGGTCACTGAAATGTACCTGCCATTCAGTCGACTGAATGGTAACGGAATGGTCACGGGAAAGGATCTTTTCGGTGACCTTTCAGTGACCATTCAGTGGCCATTCAGTTACCATTCCGTCGACTGAATGGTGTAATTTCATCTTGTGTACTGTTTTAGGGACAATCATTATATCAAGATCAAGTTGAATACTAGTAAGCCACTCGACAAGAGACATTTGGACTGTTTCAAAAGCCTTCTTATGATCTGGCCCACCATCTCTCATCGTCGCCCGCGTGGTGCTGTGGTAATATCCTCTGCTCTAGAGTCGAAGAGTAAGGAGTTATAAGCAGACCTATTTCTGTATCTATACCGGCATGTCCTTTTGTCGTCATTTCGATACTTCTTTGATAGATACAATGACCTTGCCAGCAAATACAATTTATTATTGAATCAAATGCCGACTGACGTATATTAGACTAATTGTTAGTCCATTATTACACTCTGAATTGACGATGCATTTTCCCTTTATTTCCCGATATTGACAAGGAGCACACGGCGGGTGTGACCGGTCAATAGGGGAAGCTTGCTCCTCTATGGCACCTGATCTCACTACTGATGTTTTGGATGTTCGTGTTTGCTCTGAACCTATATTTTTAGTGTTTCTTTGAATTTTGAGCTTGAATACTGTTCGTTATTTCCAAAATATATTTCACCCTAAACATGAAAACGCTTACAAGCACATCTACCCTTTGTGCTGTGCGTAACTTGGTAAACCTAGAAGACTTTTGTTTCTTCTAATTCGTTGGGGCCCTCAGCGTGACACAGTTGTTGAAGCGTATGCTCTGGAGTAGCGAAGCAAGGAGGTGATCCTTACGGGTTCAAATCCCACTGCGAGACGTGGAAGCTGATCCATCGGTTCAGACCGTATAAACCATGTCCTGTGTCTCGCAGTAGGTGTTGGCACGAGAAAGATCCCTCCCTGGTCAATGACCCTGCGTGCGGAGTATAGGACCAGCAAGTGGTGGCGTCTCCATGTGAGTGAAAAATTCACAAGGGACATCGAACACAATATAACCAATCAATGAAAATATTTTAAATGTCACTCCTCGAAAAGTTTTCGTCCGATTTCATTATAACTTGGCATACACGTACGATTTACTGATACATATACGTAACTTCAAGCGTCGGTTTCTCCGATTTTTGAGAATGGTGTTGCCATAGTTATGGTATAAATTTCTATGAATTTTCTTAAATTTCTACTCCTCTAACAGTTCTGGTCTGATTTCAATAGACCCTGGCAAACAAGTTTGCTTACTTAGAGACATAATTTAGTTCATCGGTTTTTAGGTCACCTGAGCCACTTCGGCTCTCTGGCTTCGTCCGCCGTCGTATGTCTTTTGTTTATATTTGTACATTTTCTATTCCTTTACTGAAACCGCTCAGGCAGTTTTAACCAGTTTTGATATTCAGCATTTATGGGCAAAGAACTCAAAAATTGTGAATTGCATGCCCCTCCCCCTTCAAGGGCCTCTAGGGGGGGGGGAGGTCAAAAACAACTGAAATTAATGGAGAGAAGTACCTTTATTGCCTTATACATTGCATATATTGCCACATATAACATTACTTTATATACATTGGTTAATGTTACACAGGAGCTATTACATAATTTTACACATATATTATACGTATGTAAAATAATCAGAAAACAAACAAGAGGCCCACGGGCCTTATAGGTCACCTGAGTATCATGTAACAACTTTCAAACAATGGAATTTGGTTTGTGTTTTAAACCAGAGGCCATGAAATTCACTATTTTGAAAGAGGCACCGTTGCTTATCATAATTATACACTTAGCATGCTTACTCTAGTTATTTAATACCCAGAGGTAGATCAGAGTAACAAAGAGAAAATGCATTTCCACTTTGTAACCAGTTGTGCACCCGACGCCACAGGAACCACATATTTCAATATTTTGGTAATTTTATCATAAATTTTATTTCATCATAAATAATTTATTAACACCAAAGAGCAGACCTCAAAGCATTAATTTATTTTCAGACTATGTAACCCCCCCCCCCCCCGATACCCCGGACCGAGGGGGTATGATATTAACCATTTTGCTAGATGCACCTTTCTTCATCATAAATATATATACTTAGATCATTGGCATAATACCCAGGAGCAAAGAAAAATATTTTTAAAGAATTCAAGCATTTTCATTATATAATCATTAGAGCCCCGCCCTAACACCAGAACACCTGACCCAGGGGCCATGAAATTGACAATTTTGGAAGAGGCATCCTTCCTTATCATAACTATGTTCATAGTTCATTGGTTTAATACCCAGGAGCAATGAAGAAGATTTTCAAAGAATCAATGTATTTTCACTATATAATCAATAGAGCCCCGCCTTAACACCAGAAACCCCCAACCCAGGGGCCATTAAAGTCACAATTTTGGAAGAAACACTCTTGCTCATCATAACTATATATACTTACTTAGTTTGTGTAATATCCAAGAGCAAAAAAGATTTTTACAGAATTAATGTATTTTAACTATATAATCACACCCCCCCTTTCACCAAAACCCCTGACCTAGGGGCCATCCAATTCAAAAATATGGTTGAGGTACTCTTATTAATAATAACTATGTAGTAGGTTAATTTATTTAATACCTAGGAGCAGAGGAGAATGATTTTTGAAGGAATTAATGCATTTTCACTATATGATCTATAGAGCCCCGCCCTAACACCACAACCCCCAACCCAGGGGTCATAAAATTTAAAAATTTTGAAAGAAGCACTCTTGCTCATCATAACTATACTCTTAGTTAGCTTGTTGAATACCCAGAAGCAAAGAAGAAGATTTTTAAAGAATTAATGTATTTTCACTATATAATCAATAGAGCCCCACCCTAACACCAGAACCCCTGACCCAAAGGCCATAAAATTCAAAATTTTGGAAGAGGCACTCTTGGTCATCAGAACTATGTACTTAGATTTTTAGGTCACCTGAGTAAACTCAAGTGACCTATTGCTATCTGTTTTCGTCCGTCGTCGTTCGTCGTGCGTTACCATTTGAACATTTTGAGCTTCTTCTCTGAAACCACTGAACCAATTTCAACCAAATTTGGCATATAGCATCTGTGGGTGAAGGGAAACAAAAATTGTGAATTTCATTGTCCCTGTCCCCCTGGGGCCTTGGGGGTGGGGCAAAAACTACTAAAATTAGTGCAATCTTTAAAAATCTTCTTCTTTACTCCGGGACATCAAGCAGTCAAACTGTTGGTATGATTGTAATCAGCATTGAGTTCTCTACCAAAATTGTGAAATTCATGGCCTCAGGGTCAGGGGTTCTAGTGCTAGGGCGGGGCTAAACAGGTTATTTAGTGAAAATGCATTATTTCTTTGAAATTCTTCTTTTCTGCTCCTGGGCATTAAATAAACTAACCAAGTGCATAGGTAAGTTGAAAATGACCGCCTTTTCCAAAATTGTGAATTTGATGGCCCCAGGGTCAGGGGTTCTAGTGATAGGGCGGGGCTATATAGATTATATAGTAAAAATGCATAATTTTTTTTAAAAATTCTTCTTTTCTGTTTGTTGGCATTAAATAAATTAACCAAGTGCATAGTTATGTTGAATAATACTGCCTTTTATCAAATTGTGAATTTAATGGCCCCAGGGTCAGGGGTTCTAGTGGTAGGGTGGGGCTATATAGATTATATAGTGAAAATGCAAAATTCTTTGAAATTCTTCTTCTCTGTTCATGGGCATTAAATAAACTAACCAAGTGCATAGCTGTATTGAATAAGACTGCCTCCTCTCAAAATTTGAATTTAATGGCCCCAGGATTAGGGGTTCTAGTGGTAGGGTGGGGCTATACAGATTATATAGTGAAAATGCAAAAATTATTTGAAATTCTTCTTATCTGTTCATGGGCATTAAATAAACTAACCAAGTGCATAGCTATGATGAATAAGACTGCCTCTTCTCAAATTGTGAATTTAATGGCCCCAGGGTCAGGGGTTCTAGTGGTAGGGTGGGGCTATATAGATTATATAGTGAAAATGCAAAAATTCTTTGAAATTCTTCTTTTCTGTTCATGGGCATTAAATAAACTAACCAAGTGCATAGCTATGTTGAATAAGGCTGCCTCTTCCAAAATTGTGAATTTCATGGCCCCAGGGTCAGGGGTTCTAGTGTTATGGCGGGGCTATATAGATTATATAGTAAAAAATGAATTATTTTTATGAAAATCTTCTTCTTTGCTCCTGAGTATTAAATAAACTAACCAAGTACATAATTATGTTGAATAAGGCTATACCTCTTCCAAAATTGTGAATTTAATGGCCCCTGGGTTGGGGGTTCTGGTGTTAGGGCGGGGTTTTATTGATTATATAATGAAAATGCATAAATTCTTTAAAACTTTTCTTTTCTGCACCCGAGTATTTAACCATTGAACTATGTACATAGTTATGAGGAGGAAGGATGTCTCTGAGATTTTTGAATTTCAGGGTCCCTGGGTTAGGGCTTCTTGTGTTACGGCGGGGCTCTAATGTTTATATAGTGAAAATGCATAAATTCTTTTAAAATCTTTTCCTTTGTTGTTGGGTATAATGCCAATGATCTTAGTATATATTTATGACAAAAAACCTGCTTCTTCCAAAAATGTTTAATTTCCTGGCCCCTGGGACAAAGGTACTTGGGGGGGGGGGGTAACATAGTCTGAAATAATTTAATGCTTTGAAATCTGCACTTTGGTATTAATCAACAGCATGATGAAA
This sequence comes from Saccostrea cuccullata, assembly GCF_032062105.1. Lineage (NCBI taxonomy): Eukaryota > Metazoa > Mollusca > Bivalvia > Ostreida > Ostreidae > Saccostrea > Saccostrea cuccullata. The sequence continues at coordinate 28,295 of NW_026919593.1, forward strand.
TAAAATTTTTTAAAAATTCCAAAATTTTGAAAGATGTGGCCCCAGGGTCAGTGGTTCCTGTGGGATGGGGAGCTCAACTGTGGACCTGCCCTAACACAAGAAGCCCTGACCCAGGGGCCCTGAAATTCACTAAAAGTGGAAATGCATTTTCTCTTTGTTACTCTGATCTACTTCTGGGTATTAAGTAACCAAAATAAGCATGCTGAGTGTATAATAATGATAAGCAATGGTGCCTCTTTCAAAATTGTGAATTTCATGGCCTCTAGTTTAAAACATGAATCAAATTCAATTGTTGGAAAGTTGTCGCATGATACTCAGGTGACCTATAAGGCCCATGGGCCTCTTGTTTTGTTTAATATCCAGGAGCAGAGGAGAGATTTTCAAAGAATTAATGTATTTTCACTATGTATTCAATAGAGCCCCGCCCTAACACCAAAACCCCTGACCAAGGGGCCATGAAATTCACAATTTTGGAAGAGGTAGTCTTGGTCATCATAACTATGTACTTAATTATTTTGTTTAATACCCAGGGGCAAAGGAGAAGATTTTCAAAGAATTAATGTATTTTCACTATATAATCAATAGAGCCCCACCCTAACACCAGAACCCCTGACCCTGGGGCCATGAAATTCACGATTTTGAAGAGGCCCTCTTGGTCATCATAACTATGTATTTGGTTAGTTTGTTTAATACTCAGGAGCAGAGGAGAAGATTTTCAAAGAAATAATGAACTTTTGATTGGAATTGGTTCAGTGGTTCCAGAGAAGAAGCTAAAATGTTCAATAGTTTACGAACGACGTACGGCGACGGACGAAAACAGATAGCAGTTTACTCAGGTGACCTAAAAAGGAACTATGCAGGTGTCTTTTGTATTTTCGATATTGCTGTATGGTAGATTTTTCCCTCTTTTTAATACATTCTAACACAAATTTACCAAGTTTTTGAAGTATATTTTCTGAATTGGAATTGAGTAATCAATAAATTTTGCCATTCTAGGTCTTACATGATTATATTTTTAATATATTTTTCTCTTAACTCAGTATGAAAGGTACATATCAAAACAAAATGATATTTGTCTTCTATTTCGTTCGATGTACAAAATATACATTTCCGTTCACTTGTAGGACAATTTTGATCATATCTGCCAGATTCAATGCATATACAATGAGAAAATAATAAGTGTCTAGTTAATGCTTTTCTGTGTTTTTCATAATGTATACAATTAAGATATTCAGCCTGTTGTATAATCGGGTTTAGATATTTAAACAATTTAAGAGGATGAGCAATTTCTATATCTACTCTCAGTTTTTGGAAAAAAAACCAATCAGTTTGTCTTTGTTCAAAATACATTTAAAAGACCTTTTCATTTACAGACTCGGGTAAATACCACACATATCCAAAACCATGAGACAAAAGGGTATGCTTAACAAAAATAATCCAATTTGTAGCCATATTCTTAAAATCATAATTATAAATTGACCTTCTTAGACAGTTTTCTGATCTGAGAATTTTAAACCAATATTTAATAATGCGAAATGTTCTCCTTACTATTTACGGTTTTCTTCCCAATGCCCGATAAACAGCCGGGGTACATGTTGAAGTTTTAAATCCCAGTGGTCTTTTACTAAATTTTAATTGCATTCTTTCTAATTCCTTTGCTGGTATAAAGCCCCACCGCACTTCTGCCCCATAATTCATGCAACGTTGAAAAGACTGTTTTACAGTCTAGAACAATTTTTGAACATTACTCATGAATGCATTATATAATTGTAGTGTTTTTTCTTCTCCTGTTAGTTTTACATGTTTATTAAAAAGTCCATGTGAAGAAAACACCAACCCAAGATATGCAAAACTATCCAGAATTTCAAGGGCGTTACCACTATACGTAAATTTATATCCCTTTTTTGTTTGTCCTTTTGGAAAAATCATTACTTTCGTTTTATCTACATTTACACAAAGACCGTTAAGGTGGTTTTGTAACCCTTTGGGCGTTTCGCTTATTATGGCTAGACCGTCAGGAAATAGTTGTAAAAAGATATTTATTTGGTCAATTTGAATGCCATATGCTAAGTTTTCATAAGTGTTGTCTCCAGATCCTCCAGAAATAATGAAAATAACATTGGGGATAGAATGTCCCCTCGTAAAACACCTAGTTCATTATCAACAAAAATTGTGAGGGAACCATTTACCCGAACACAACTTTTCACATACTCATACATAGCTTTAATAATTCTTAACATTTTACCATCCATACCTAGCTTTAATAATTTGTAGAACAATGCATTTCTATCCACCGTATCAAAAGCTCTACGATAATCTACGATAGCACAAAAAAGTTTTTTACCTTTTGCAATATATTGAAATCAATAATGTTCTTTAATACATAAGCAGCATCAATAGTGCTACAACCTTTCTTAAATCCTATTGCTCATCAGGCCCCAAGACCATCACCTGATTATCAAAATTATTTCCAAAGTTATATCAATTTGAAATTTTGACTTAAATCTGTTCTCAGTTTATGGTCTTGGGGCCAGATATAATATTGTTGTCTTCAGACCATTTTTGCAATCTATTATTCAAAATACGAGGAAACAATTTAGCCATAACAACCACTGCTAAGAATTGCATTGAAAAGCACATTGAACACTGGTTCCAGCGTTGCAACATCAACACTGAGCATCTCGTTGATTATGTTATCAATTCCGCCTGATTTGTCGTTTTTTAGCAATTTTGACGCGTTAATTATTTCTTCACTAGTGATCTCTTTGTCAAGCTCTTGGAACACCGGCGATCCAGTATCTTGTATTTCCGTATCCATCATTCCGTTTTCATTTATCGAACCACAGGCACTTGTTTCTGTAATAATTTTAAAATTAACACCGGAAAACATCGTAGTGTTTTTAAAAATAACACAAGACTATGAAATTTTATTTATTCTTGAATGACATAGGTATGAACAGTTTACCTATGCATTTCCTCTGAAAGTGTAAACAACCGATTCTATGGAGGGGGTACTCGGTGTAAATCGAAGTTAGATACCTTGTGTTATTATTATACTATGGGTCAAAAATTTATTACAGAAACAAGTGCCTGTGTATCGAACACATCTTCCTAAAATAATTGAAATGGTCTTCTGGTGCTATTTTTACTTGCTTGGCGTTCTCCTTGGGACTTAACATTTTCCAGAATTCCTTTGGGTTTTTCTTTTTCACTTGTTTCAAGTTTTCTCTTTGTTTCAATCGATGCTTTGCCTTCTTGTTGGCAGTAAGTGCTTTGTAAGATTTCTTTAAAGTGAACATTTCAATTCGATTATTAAGCGTCCTTTCATTATTGTATCGTTGAATTGCCTTCATCCATGTTGTTTTCAGTCTGTGTCGAACATGGTGCATCTGTGTTACTTTCTTTCTAAAGAAAGGGGTTTGCAATTTTTAACAGAGTATCCGTAAATTGGCCCGTAAGTTTGTTTATTTTTAGCTCTACTGGACAGAGACCAGAAGAGCTTATGCGATAGTAAGGTGTCTGTCGTCCGTCTGTCTGTAAACAATTTTTCAAAACGCTACTCCTCCTAAAGTTTTGGTCTGATTTTAATATAACTTGGCAAACAAGTAGACTACACTAAGATACATAAAGTAGTGCATCGGTTTTTGATTTCGATGAACGGTGTTGCCATGGTTACTAAAAATAGAATTTTCTGTGAAATTAAAGGCCTTTAAAACGCTACTCCTGCGACAGTTTTGATCTGATTTCAATATTACTTGGCACACAAGTAGACTACACTAAGATACATAAAATAGTGCATTGGTTTTTGATTTCGATGAACGGTGTTGCCATGGTTACTAAAAATAGAATTTTCTTTGAAATTCCTTTTAAATGCTACTCCTCCTACAGTTTTGATCTGATTTCAATATAACTTGGCACACAAGTAAACTACACAAAGATTCATAAGATAGTGCATCGGTTATTGATTTCGATGAACGGGTTGCCATGGTTACTAAAAATAGAATTTTCTGTGAAATTCCCTTAAAACGCTACTCCTCCTACAATTTTGATCTGATTTCAATATAACTTGGCACACAAGAAGAATACACTAAGACATCGGTTTTTGATTTCGGTGAACGGTGTTGCCATGGTAACTAACAATAGAATTTTCTGTGAAATTCCTTTAAAACGCTACTCCTCCTACAATTTTGATCTGATTTCAATATACCTTGGCACACAAGTAGACTACACTAAGATACATAAAATAGTGATCGGTTTTTGATCTGATTTCAATATAACTTGGCACACAAGAAGAATACACTAAGACATCGGTTTTTGATTTCGATGAACGGTGTTGCCATGGTTACTAAAAATAGAATTTTCTGTGAAATTCCCTTAAAACGCTACTCCTACAATTTTGGTCAGATTTCAATATAACTTGGCACACAAGTAGTCTACACTAAGATACATAGAATAGTGCATCGGTTTTTGATTTCGATGAACAGTGTTGTCATTGTTACTAAGAATAGAAATGTCTGTGAAATTCCTTTTAAACGCTACTCCTTCTACAGTTGTGGTTTGATGGCAATGGCTTCTTTTCTCATCCTTTGTTATAAGTACAAACCAGTAGAGCTACAGTCTCGACAGAGACTTCTGGTTTCTTGATTTGGTTGATCCATATCCCCCAATAAGTATTGAAATTTATAAATGTTCTCTCTAAGGTGCTGTATATATTCATCATGAAACGTTTCATTCTATTTCCACTTTTCTACGTTTCTGTTTTTTTCCCTGTTCATTCAGTTCATGGGTATAACCAGATTTAAGGCTGCATATAATTGGGTTATGATCTGAAAAATGTTTATGCTCTCCTACGTAAAAATCTACCACATTAGGTGTTCCTCCTCGGTTATCATATAGTCAATTACACTATTTCCTAGTTCTGTTTCACATTTATATCTTCCAATCTCTTAGACTGCATGCAGTCTGCCATTCACCATTCTAAGTTGGAATGATTTGCACACGTCCAATAACATAATATCGAACGAATTTTTTGTTTTGTCTTCAGAATAGCGTTCCATTTTATTGTCACACACATAAGATTGATCATCATTCTCTGGTGCAATAAAATCGTCCCAGATATGGTCTGGCGATACAGACGTACGAGCGTTTAAGTCACCCATTATGATAACTTTCCCTAAATTTTGGAATGTAGCTATATTTTGGGAAAGTTTATCAAAAAATGTTTTCAGCGTTTGTTATAATATTGCATACGGGGGATTTCTTCGGGGGTAGGTAAGCACAACATAAATAAATATTCTCATCAAGTAGGAAAAGGTTTTTATCAATTCTAAATCACATGACCCCATCAATGTTTGACAACACTAACTGTATACAATTATGGAGTTTGTCTTTGATAAAGACTCTTGTGAATGAATTTTATTGGTTTGTGATACTTCACATAATTTTCCATATCAATTTTACTATTGTTGTTAGTCCAAGTTTATTGTTAAGTTCGGGTTTTCTTTTTCTAATAGATCACTTAATTCTTTATTTTCAAATCTCTGTGTTGTCAAACCTTGAATTTTCCATGACATTATTTTGATGCTTTCCCCGGCGTATCTCCGTCTGCCTCCGTGTCCCTTTGTATTAGATTTTGATCTCGATCTCTCTTGTTCTGCTACGTCCAGGTGGTTTGTACTCTTCGCCCCCCAAAATAAGTTTATCATATTTTAGGAAAGCAGTATTCTCATCACGCTTTGCACGAATCATTACCGGGATCAGTTATTTCTTCTGTCGACGATTTCCCGGGGATACTTTTGGGACATTCCGTAAAGTGTTTCCTTTAGTATTTAGAACATAACTTACTTATTCAGCCAATCAAACGCTTCCATTTCTTGCGAAGAATTGATTCTTCATGGTGAAGAATTCTTCTATTATGAATGTACCAGGGACAGATAATTCAGTTTTTACAAGGCGCCAAATTTAAATCACTAAAAAACCACCTCGACAAAGAACCAAACAGCTAGACTTAACGACCTTATCAGGCATTATTTTGTATCAAAAATAATTGTTTTTAGGTCACCTGAGTAAACTCAGGTGACCTATTGCTATCTGTTTTCGTCCGTCGTCGTTCGTCGTGCGTTAACATTTGAACATTTTCAGCTTCTTCTCTACAACCACTGAACCAATTTCAACCAAATTTGGTACAAAGCATCTATGGGTGAAGGGGAACAAAAATTGTGAATTTCATGATCCCTGCCCCATTGGGGCCTGAGGGGTGGGGCCAAAACCACTAAAATTAGTGCAATCTTTAAAAATCTTCTTCTTTACTCCTGGACATCAAGCAGTCAAACTGTTTGCATGATTGTAATCAGCAATGAGTCCTCTACCAAAATTGTGAAATTCATGGCCCCAGGGTCAGGGGTTCTAGTGCTAGGGCGGGGCTAAATAAGTAGGTAGTAAAAATGCATTATTTCTTTGAAAATCTTCTTCTCTGCTCCTGGGTATTAAATAAACCAACTAAGTACATAGTTATGATGAGCAAGAGTGCCTCTACCAAAATTGTGAATTTTATGGCCCCAGGGTCAGGGGTTCTGGTGTTAGGGCGGGGCTCTATTGGCTATATAGTGAAAATACATTAATTCTTTGAAAATCTTGTTCTCTGCTCCTGGGTATTAAATAAACTAACTAAGTACATAGTTATGATAAGCAAGAGTGCCTCTACCAAAATTGTGAATTTTATGGCCCCAGGGTCAGGGGTTCTTGTTTTAGGGTGGGGCTCTAATAGTGAAATGTATGAATTCTTTGAACATCTTATCCTTTGCTCTTGGTTAATATGCTAATGATCTAATTACATATATAAGTCCAGGATTTATTTCATTTTCAGTTTTACAAACCCTCCGCTCAAGGTTTTGAACTTTTAGAAAAAAATAAAAAATTTTTTCTTTCCTATGTCAAATTTGACGGGATGAGATTTCAAATTTACGAACTCGCACTTCCGGTTTTTAGATGAAACGGCGGGTAAAAAAGCTACATCCAAGAATTTAGCATGGTTTAGTGTAAAATTCATCGATAAGAGTGCCATTCAAAACGTTTCACCCGTTCTAAGGACAAATAAAATGCTGACGACTTTGTTGCACAACGACATGCTGGTGAGATAATTATGTATTCGTTTCAAAAGTAACTGTAAATTATTTTCCTCCCCCAGGTTTTAAACTGCCCGTGGTAGCTATTGCATATTGCCAGGGTCATTGTTTAGGTCTCTGTTATAGCTTACAGTCTAAGCATCATTCTTCAGAAAATGGTTGCTTATGCATCAGATGTAATGAATAAAACTATGGGAGAAGTGAAGTCCATTTGAGGAAGAAATAAACAATCCTGAAGTGAAGAAATAAAAAAAATCCATCTATTAAAAGGCAAGAATATACAAATATATACAGGCATGTAGTATCATTTGTATCAGCCAGAAAAATTATTTTACACTTAATTGAAAAAATGTTGACCCTACTCCCCAATACCTCCTGTCTGTTTTATGATAGGAATTATAATTTTAGGCATCAAGTAAATTTTAGAACAATGTCTACACATTCACCTAACACATATTGATGTATTGAAAGACTTTTAAAGAATTGATTTTTTAAAATATATTTTGATCAACATCACAAAATTTATATAACTGGCCCAAACTGGCAGATGATGAAATAAGCAATTAAATGTTCTACTTTCCTATTTGTAAGCATTATGTGTCCAGTGGTAAGGAGCCTATTAGGATAGCATAAAAAAGAATGTACAAATGTTAATAATTGATTTATCAAAAAAATTTATTTCCTTTTCCTTTGGGACTTTTTTATTCTCATGTTCATAACTAAACCTAAACATAAAAAAAATGCTGGCCTTATAATGAAGAAAGGGTCCTCTTTCAAAATAGATAATTTCAGGGCTGCTGGGTCAGGGGTACCAAGGGGGTACTTTGACTAAAAATAAATTAATGCTTTGAAATCTGCCCTTTGATAAGCAATGGTGCCTCTTTCAAAATTCGTGAATTTCATGGCTTTTGGCTTAAAACACGAACCAAATACAATTGCTGGAAAGTTGTTATATGATACTCAGGTGACCTATAAGGCCCGTGGGCCTCTTGTTTATTGATTAGATACGGTAATATAATATTGTACATGAAGTTTTACATGCAATTTGTTTTTGTTTCTTTTCTTCAATTCACTTCCGGTTTAGTGGAGTCCAGGATGAGCTGTCAAAAATGGCCAGAAACGGCCCGTAGTCGTCAAATAGATTGGATTTTTCTACTTGAATAAATAACACAAACACTCCGGATACTGGTTTTTTTCTGTCCAAGCCCAGATCTATTTGTTTAGATGGGTCTCCCGAAAAAACACGTTGCCGTCCTGGTTTTTTTTAGCTGAGCGTGGGAAATTTTTTTTCCGGATTTTTTTTTTTTTTTTGACGATAAAAACTTCAGACTCCTGTGCTTCACCACACCATTTCCCCAGTAGATCAAGCGATCAAGTTGAGCAGTCAGTAAGATCATATTAAGAGAAATCTTCGTCACGAAGAAAGGGCTCCGCTCCGCTCATTCATCATGATGAAGAATTCTCTTAATATGATCTTACTATTACATAGCATCAACTTTGTACCGCCTCTTTTTCCTTTTAGATTTTAAAGGTAGCAATAATTGGTCTCGTTTTTCCTGTACCATATGCGTTTTCGATTCGAACCTCCTCAATTTCTAGCTTCTCCGCGCAAAAGATCTTCACCGTTTGTATACAATCCTCTGTTCTTTCCAGTCCGAGCTCCTCGATTCCAAATAGATTTATTTTTCATCATTTGCGTTTGCAAAAGCAACTTTTCTTCATGTAGACTTTCATTCGCGTTTTTGATTTGTTTTAATTCTGTATGTACACTTGTAATGTTCTCGTCTATTCCTCGCTCCTCTATTTGCTTCGACATCACTTTGACACTTTGTTCTAAAACCGCTACGGTCTCTTTAATAGTGTTCTCTTCTCTATATAAAATTGTTAATTTGTTTTCGAAATTTGAAATGTTGGGTTTAATTTCGTTTAGAACATAACCTACTTATTCAGCTAAGCAAATGCTTCCATTTCTTCCATTTCTCGCGAAGAATGTTGATTATTCATGGTGAAGACTTCTATTTCTGAAATATTCAACGGTGTCTGATTGGTTCACTTGACATTTATATGGAAGTGTCTTCACTGACTTTTGTCCAGCACCCAGAAAGAAACTATTCAAAATCCACGTGCTGTTTACAGTTATATTTAAACTTTCTAGGTCTTGCTTCACTTTTATTTTCCATATTTTGTCGCCTTTTGAATATTTTTTTTTCACATTTCGGTACATACAGAAAACACAACTATCGTCATCTATATCAGAGACGAACCTTATCTTTGAAGACAGATTTAAGTAATAATTTCCATCAAATTTTTATTTAACCCTAGACAGCGATACCCACTCCTGCTGACTAGGGCCTTGTCATCTTAACACAATCATTTTTCAAAAATATTACGATTCTTGTTAAAAGGATATTCATTAGTTCAGTAGCTTTAATATCTTCACCATACCATTTCCCCAGTAAATCAAGCTATTTCATATAATGCCGTGCTAACCTGAATGGGTTGGAGTCCATTCTGAAACCGCGTGTGTTCAACATTGATTGCGTGCTCGATATGTACAACGAGCGGTAAAGTTGAGCATTATATATGACACAGCCGTGGGAGGAGTTTATTTTTAATCCATTCATTTGATTGGCTGAGGTTCTGTTCTAAGTCAGTAAGATAATATGAAAAGAAATCTTCGTCATGAAGAATGGGCTCCGCTTCGCCCATTCTTCATGACGAAGATTTCTCTTCATATGATCTTACTATTACATAGAAGAATTCCTCATCATGAAGAATCAATAATTCTTCAAGAAAAATGGAAGCATTTGATTGGCTGAATAAGTTGGTTTCGTTCTAAATAATATCAACAAATAATTTAAAATTTTCTGAAAAAAATTCCCGCGTACTTTGCGACTCAATAATTTTACTCCGAGTCGGGACGAGCAAACATTAATTTTAAAGATGGCTTTGATTCATTAATAATAATTGTTTAACCCCGACTTAGCGGGTGTAAACTTTGGCGTTTTGCTCGCTCAAAGGTATGCCAATTATTTTAGCAAAACAGATAAAATTAATCTTTTAGATTAGTTTCAGTACGTTTAATATACGTTTGAAAACCGATGTTCACAAAAGTCTGAGTAAATACATTACCACGTGCAAGTTACATTGCTTTCTCAAAAGACTGATTGATGTTCGTTCATTTCATTTTTCATGTATTCAGTAGTGATAATGAAGGTGTAAATTTGGCGATTAAAATTTTAACGGAATACTACAAAACCGCCAAAGCAAGCACCCTGATAAATATACCCGCTATATGGTATTTCAGCCATATTTCTGCGATCAAATTATGTGATTATGACTATGAAAGTTTTTATCTCTCTGGCGGGTCCCTGTGAACTTGTTTTTACACAAGGGGATACATCTGAAAGAACCATAGATCGTTTTGCTGTGGCATATAGTATTTGTTGCATATGAAAGTCTACTTATGTAATTTTGGCTACTAACAAAACTTTCAACAATCTCGTAAAATCAAAATTAAAAAAAAAATTATGGTTGATTTAAAATCTTGTTTGCAAAACACGTTGAAATTAAAATGTGCATTAAGCACTGTTTTCTTTAATCAATTTAGAAAGTAGAAGACCCATTTTGCCTGACAAGTACAAAAACGTGTGACAGATCAACAGGGGTTGATCCTACCAAGTGTATTCAGGGGTCAGTTAGCCATATTCACAGTAAAAGTCTGGCCAAACAGTGTTTCTAGTTGTTCGTGATTTAGATATATTTACAATCATTTTCGTTTAACAGAAATGAGTTCGAGCACTTTTAGTGTGTTGACTACTTTCATTTTCCTTTTATTTCTTTCTTAGCTATGGAGGCTGATAAAGGTAACCCCCAAAACAAGGACGAACAAAACGAAAAGGAAACTTGGAATGATGAAGAGAAAGATTCAGTTAAAAGAGATTTATCGAATACATCCTCCTCTCCTGCATCATCTAACGAGTCGTCGTCATCAGAAATAAATTCCAGTCTTCTGATATGGATGTATGTCAACCATATCCAACGTCAAGTAGTTCATCCGGTTATTCTGACAGGCAGAGTTCGTTGTCGGACGCTGGAAGGTCCAGAGATGACATTGATGAAAAAGAAAACTGCATTCCACTTATGAATGGACCCATAACGTTGTCGATGACCGAAGCAAAGCTATGGTACAAGTTTTTGAAAGTTGGGACGGAAATGATCATCAACAGAAGTGGAAGGTCTGTTTATATATATATCTTTCTAATTTCTTCTTCTAATTAAATCAACAGGCTTTCTAAGGAAAGCATTTGTTAGCGAAGATAACTGATAAAGATGTACACATTTAACAAACTAGATGCTGTCATGAGACAGTAATACCCGCACTAAGGTGTTTGCCTCTAAATACATATTATAGCCTTCCAAGGAAAAGTCACTATAATTTACACAGTACATGTATTCGTCACATTGAGTATAACATTCTCAGACCACTGTGTGACCTATGATTTCTGTTAAGGAAGGCCCACAAAGTCTAATTTTACACATCAAATAAAATTCTGATTTTCACTTTTCTATTGATATAAAATTTGAAAATGATTTACAAGTATATATTTGTTTATTATAGTGTTATTGTACATATGAAGCATTTAATATACATTACTTATGGAAAGTAACACTTTTAAGATCTATATGTCATTCAATACATACACAGACACAAAATTCTTAATTGCTGTTATGGACCTACATGTAAATCTTTTTTTCAATTTTCTTTTAAGCAAACTAACCTGAGATCTATTTTTATTGATTTAGAGCCTGTATCATCCATTTAATTTTTACTTTTTAAAAATTTTGCATTGAATAATTGAAAAAATTGATATTCCAAAAAAGGGGGTATACGTTTTCAAAAGACTGTTTTGTTAAAATTCTCTGGTCAACCATAATAAAGTAGCTGTTTTTGTTAACACTAGATACAATTCTTAATAGTTTTAAAGAAAAAATGGCATCTAAACATTTTGGATTTTTAGAATGAAAAAAATTAAGATATTTTGAGATTTTTTTTCTGAAAGACATGGACAGATTCAACACCAATTTGTTAATGTTTTGCAGTAAAGATTTCAAATATTCTCTTGGCAAATGAATATTTTTGATCTTCATAAGTTTTAACATCAATTTGATGTGATTTGGTGCATAACTAAAAGAAATATGATATCACACGTTTTTATGTTCAATTTTGGCGATATTGCGCTGAGACATGTTGTATGAAAATTAACCTGCAAAGATATGTCTTTTATGGGTGTTTTAGTAAGTTTAAGACTTGTTCAAGGTATTCAAATTGAAAAAAAGGTGCGGTCACACGATGATTTTCGACTTGCTCAGGTAAGTCGAATGGAGTCGATTGGTGGGGTGGTCACACGATCAGATTTTACGTTCGATTTACAAACGATTTTAGCAAGAAATGAACAGGTACTTGTTATTTCAATTTTTTTTAGATGGAAGTAATTCTGTTCAGAGACTTGTCTCTGTTCTGTTTTTAATTTAAAAAAAAAAATACTCCTCAATTTAATATTACGTCATTTTCCCCATTATGACGTTGATTTTGACGTAGTTTACACAGTACACAGTGATCACTCAAAACTAGATGGTGAAAGTTTATTAATACTTTCTACTTCGGCAAAAAAAAGAGTCTGCACTACTAGTATATTTTTTCTACAAAAGTTAACTTTGTGTGATAGCTGGCCGTTCATGATAAAGTATGAATGAAGATGGGAGAAACAGTTTATCAGACGCTCTTCAAGAGTTGATAAAACCGGAACAAAATTAATCTTTTGTATTTACTTCAAGGATAGACTATTTTCTTTATTATATAGATAAAAAATATAAATTCTACTGATAGTATGTAAATTAACTACATGTGTGAATATTAAAATGTTTAAAGGAAATAACTACTGATTATTGTGGAAAAATATGTAAGAGAGATAGCAGTTCCCCTACCCCCCCCCCCCAATCATTGACATCGGAAGCAAATTGAAAGGGGGGGGGGGTTTAATAAAACCTACAAAAAGTTTGACAAGCAAAAAAATGTCCATTATCCAAACACGAAAATCCTATTTCGTAGGGGATGGGGGTCGAAATTATTTCAGTACCCCTTTTTTTTTTTACAAACACGGGGCCTTTTTTTAAAAACCTAAAATGCAATTTTTCGGTTGAAAGTGGAGGGGGGGGGCGAAACCAACGCCTCAATGTTCAATGCCTATACTATGTCTATCTTTGAAAAAAAAAGTGGGGGGAGGGGGGCTAACCCCCTACCCGGTACTGACGCATATACTAATAATACGATCAAATACTTTACTTTACATGTAATACATTGTATGTCTTCTAATTAAAGTATTTGCCAAGAGATTAGTAACTTATTTAAGAATTATAAAATTAATTTGTTAATTTATTCAAAAAAGTTAACTTAAATTTTCTAGAATTTAGAATTTCGGTTACAGAATGCAGTTGTCGCTCGGTTTCTACTATATAATTGCTATTTTTTGTAGATACTGGTAGTAATCAATAGCGACATAAGGTTTAATTGCGTGAAAATCTTAATATAAATCAGATTTAAAAATAATTTATGTATTCTAATATTGAAATGCCCTCATTTTTTTATAATGTTCATGACTTGAATGCTTTTAATATCTTTAGAAATAACCGAAGAAATATTTGTGATAAATCATTTATGGCATGATATAAACACGAATCTTCGTGCGCGCAAACTATGGCTGAAAGTTACTATACATGATTTATTTGATATACTGTAATTTTTCTTTTGTACACAATGATTTTTGGTTTTCTTTTTATTTCATTACACAGGTGGATTTATGTATAAAAAGTTAAAAACTGTTATTTTATAGACATATTCTGCATTTTTTTTAATTTTGTGTCACGGGAAATACCATTGTGACGTCACGATTTTCTTCAGAAAGTCGATTGAAAATCTGACGGCCATCCGATTTCCAAACGACTTTCAGACTTCGCTTTCGACTTGGGTGGTCACACGGTACGATTTTAGTCGAAAGCAAATCGATTTGAAAAATCGGATGGAAAGTCGGATGAAAAGTCTCATCGTGTGACCGCACCTTTATATATATTTTATATGCTTCATAGGCGTCGGAAGGAAATTGAAAGTGCGGAGGGAGGGGGGGCTAAACCAACAAAAAAGGTAAACCCCAATTTTCAATACATAGAAAATGTCTATCTTTGCAAAAAAAAAAGGGGGGGTAAGCCCCCCGGTTCAGACACCTATGTGTAAATTGGATTTTAAAAAATGTTTTGCTCATAATTGGTACCTTTTTAAATTTAATAATGCCCCCCCCCCCCCCCAAAAAAAAAAAAAAAATAACACCACACACGCACACACACTCTCACGATCCGTAATTTTTTTTAATAGGATACACATGAAGATGGAAAAGTTATGTTAAAACATAGTTTGTTATGAATTAATTTTAGAATTTGTTCTTGGACTACCGTAAATCTGGAAATTTTTGCTGTAGATATATTTTTAGCAAATTTGCAAATTCATTGCATTCACAAAAATATTTGTCTTAAAAATAATTCAACAATAAGAAAATGTAAACAAAGTAGTGGTCATTCGCAAAATTTTGAAGCGTAAAAAATATAATCAACAGCATTTTGAGCCAGATTCGCAAAATAAAATCAACGTAAAAATTTCCAGATTTACGGTATACATGTTTACATGTAAACACCTTTTGGAAAATTTCTACATTACATTGGGTTGCGTCACCCATTATCATATTTTTAGATTAAGCACCACTCGGCACACCTCGGCCGATTCGTACTTCATCTGCATTTAACCAACACCCCTACTAATGTGTTCGGAACCTTTTCTTTTTCGATGTTCTGCAAATTATAAAACCCGATGAGTTCAGAATACCTCTGGCAGTGGCTCTGGCGAGAGTTAGCGAGACTTCAGCTAGAGGGTAAATTATTCACGGAAATGTGGCTAAGAAGTGACTTGCACGTGGAGGCATGGTAAACAGAAAAGTTATGTTGCGTTTCAGTTTTCACCACCCTAGAATCAGGTGATAATGTCTGCAGAAATTTACTTTAATCAATCGATCTCTTTTACATTCATTCAAACTTAAATAATTCTCTATGATACAATTTTCTGCAGTTATGAATTAAAATTTCTTTTTGGACAAATACCTTTGCATGGGAACCGGGAACTATATTTTTTGGCGTCAGATTAGCAAATGAGGCACCAGTATGATTTTAAATGACCAATCAGCTGAATGAGTATTGCATTATGGGTTACTACGAATACTACAGGAATTTTACGCTTGAAAAAAATGAAAATCTTATGGTAAATGAAAAGCATTTTTAAAAATATTATTTTCATGCTCATAATGACAAACAATTCATTTGTTAACTAAATGGCGGAAGTCTAGGTTTCTGAAAGTCATACTGCAAAATCAATTTGCGTCTGTATTAATTCCTTTGTTGTACTATCGGTGTATACAATTGCCAAAGTTTTGTTTATTTAAGAAACCTCTCTACACTACACACTAAAGAGTTCTGATTCTAAGGTATTTCTATGCAGTAAGAGTGATCTGCCCTTAGAACTAAATTCTAAAAAATAGAAATTTACACAATATTACTCAATTTGTAATCAATTGAAGTATTCTCAACATTTTAAAAGACCAGGATAAATTAACTGAACGTGTTATTTACATCTATTTTCTATACTGAAGTATTTAACAGCGATATCTATTCACTGATACTGTGTTGTCCTTTGAACCTTTTTCCCGGGGGTAAATGCCACGCACCATACATTGAAAATTAGATAGATATGCACAATATTAACTCCTTTATGCAATGAATTTTTCTCAGTGTCCAAAACTATTTTGCACTGGTGTAGAGAGGGTCCTTAAATGCATAACAGATGCTGCTCGTTTTCCTTACCCTTGAAGCGCTGGTGTTCTGAACTAGACACAAACTACATTTTATTAAACATTTTTTCGATTTAACAACAAATTAAAAACGCCCGTAATATCTTTCAAAGTTCCTTATCATTGTATTTTGTTCGTAAGTACACTTTTTTGTATTTTGCAGTCCATTAACATGATCGTAGATTGACCTGAACCACGTGTTCGAAGTTAAATGTAAACATGTATTTGGCGTAAACGTTGCTATTCATTCAACGATTGGTCAGTTGCTCGTGGTAAGATCCTCTGTGCGCACTTATAACAAAAGCCATATTAGGCAAACAAAGGTTTGTCAGTGTAGATGATAATGCACATTTTTACCAGCGAATCGGTCACCAGTGAGCTCTACTTTTCGCCGAAAAGTATAAGATATATTGTTATTTTAACACCCCCCTCTTTAGCCACTCTTTTTCTGTTGAAAATCATGAAAGTCTTTCAGAAAGGTCTGGATACATTTATTACAGGACATGTTTTCAAAAGAAACAGGCTACAGCAATATCATGTTTACTGCCAATTTTATTTATAAAACCGGTTCTACCCTATAACCTTTGAATAGATCAACCTAAACCACGTGTCTTGAATTTAAATCACAATAACATTAGTAGTGGTGACCAAGGTTTGTCAAATAGGATAGCATGCACATGCTGCAGTGTGATGTGTATTGAAAAAATCATTTTGTGTTATAATTGGATTATATTTCATGAAGTTCACAGGACCTATGACAGTCGGTAAGTACAAATTTAAGTAAAGATTGGGATAAAATGAACCGAAATGCAAAATTTAGATTAGGTTAAAGTTCAAAGATCATCGCATGCCACAGCATAGTCGGATTTCACATTGTGAAGTTATCTCCCGTTGTCGATGTGACATTCAGTTACAGGTGCAGATCCAGATTTTTTTCAGGAGGGGGGAGGGGGGTTCACACCTCAGTCAAAAAAATATCAGCCCAGAATTTTCTCACAAGCAAAGACAAAAAAACTGAAAACAAAATAAAAACAATGATAGTGTGGTCGTTGGGTCAATGTTTTCTAAGGGGGATGATGTCCAAAGTAATTTTTTATTTGCTTCAGTATATAGTCTTATTTAAATAAGAAAGCAAACTCCAGGGGGGGGGGGGGGTCCAATCTCCCTAGCCACTCCTTGTTCGTGAAATTGCAATTGATCTTGTGACTCCAAAATAGAATTTTTTTCCCCATATGACTATATATATATATACATATTTTGTTTCTTGTGTTTATAAATAATGTCTGACTGTTTGTCTGCAGAAATTTGATCACTAATTTGGCTTAAATTTTTTATCAGTAGGTGCTAGGGTTTTCATGCTTAACATGTGTATTCATTGTAAACTTTCAACAGGTATAAATATGTTTGACCTTGGCTCTAGAGTTAGACCCACTTAAAAAAAAAGAAATTAACCTAGGCAATTAACTTTTGAACAGGAAGTACTAGGGATTTCTTTATATTTCACATGCGTATTCCTTGTGACAATACTTTCTTTCGATACCAACAATTTTAACCCTTTGACCTTGACCTTTGAGTTTGACATACATTTGAGAAACTTCAACCTTCGCCATAAGCTGCCATACATGGGCATCAGTGTTTAACAAACACATCTTGTCTTCATTACTTTTAAGTGGCAGTGTCTCCATATGAGGGAAAAATTCCCGATTAGAGATGTTTTCACAACAAACAAATTACTAAAAATAAAACATGAACATGTTGGTTGTATCTCTTGTTCTCCCTTGAATCAGAAATGATTACATGAATATTTTAAAAATAATTACATGTATTATATGATTTGAAAAGATTGTGCATCTTAAAATTGACTAATTTCTGTGGTTGAATTAGCTATAAAAGTTTACTAGCTTTATTTTGCTACTCAAAACGCCTTGATTAACTATTTTCAATGATACTGTTTTCTGAAATGTTCATATTTTCAACAATGGATACATATGTCATACATTTTCAGTTTCTCAAAAAATTGCATGAAAAAAAAGCTTTTCAAACACTGTAACCATGGTAACCTTTACAAAATACATGTGAATCCTATGTTTTTAGCTCATTTGAGCTTTTCAGTTTTTTTTTTTTATCACATTACGTCTGTCGTCCATTTGTTTGTATGGAAACTTTACATTTTTAACTCGTCTACAACCACTGGGCCAATTTTAACCAATTCACATTGAAATCAGTATATGTCATCTGTATTTCAGTCTGTCAATTTAACCTTGGTCATCACAGTCATATCTATTGAATGAGAAGAGACAAGGCATTTATATTAAACATATGTATAATTAGTATTTACCTGTGACAATGCCATGATTCTTTTTTACCGATGACCTTGAAGTTTGACATACTTGCAAAAAAATTACATTGCTTTAAATTCATCATTTTGAAAGAATTCATATTATACATGTATGTATATTATTACCTATGATAAGACCTTTCTAAATAAATCATGAATCTGTGACCTTGACCTTGAAGCTTAACCTACTTTTCAAAATGTTGCATTTGCTTATAACTTTGGATTGAGGTATGACTTTCATATTTGACATGTTCAATACTCGTAAGAATTCAAGATGTTTACCAGCATGCTATGATTTTTTACCCTATGATGTTGATGTTTTACCTAATTTTCAAAATATTTAACTCTCCTAAAAGATGATCAGGCTACTGATTTGACCCCCCGGGGCAAAATCAAAATTCTGAAACCTTACTGCACATCTACATGACACCACCAACCATCTCCCAAAAGATGATTAGGCTGCTGAGTAAAATGTAGAAGGAGTTCAGGGAAGACGGGGCTTTTAGCATTAAAAACGTCATTTTTCGACCCCCATTTGACCCCCCGGGGCAAAATCAAACTTCCGAAACCTTACTGCACATCTACATGACACCACCAATCCATCTCCCAAAAGATGATTAGGCTGCTGAGTAAAATGTAGAAGGAGTTCAGGGAAGACGGGGATTTTAGCATTAAAAAACGTCATTTTTCGACCCGCCCTTTGCCCCTCCGGGGCAAAAACAAAATTCTGAAACCTTACTGCACATCTACATGACACCACCAACCATCTCCCAAAAGATGATTAGGCTGCTGAGTAAAATGTACAAGGAGTTCAGGGAAGACGGGGCTTTTAGCATTAAAAACGTCATTTTTCGACCTCCATTTGACCCCCCGGGGCAAAATCAAAATTCTGAAACCTTAATGCACATCTACATGACACCACCAACCATCTCCCAAAAGATGATTAGGCTGCTGAGTAAAATGTAGAAGGAGTTCAGGGAAGACGGGGCTTTTAGCATAAAAAAGGTCATTTTTCGACCCCCATTTGACCCCCAGGGGCAAAATCAAAATTCCGAAACCTTACTGCACATCTACATGACACCACCAACCATCTCCCAAAAGAAGATTAAGCTACTGTGTAAAATATAGGAGGAGTTCAGGGAAGAAAAGTGTGACAGACGGACGGACGGACGGACGGACATGAGTAACAACAATATACCCGAACTTTCTTTAGAAAGTGCGGGTATAATAAAGAAAACAAATAAAATATGCATACATGTATATTGTCTTTGCAAAGTGTTTAACGTCATCCATGTGGTTCAGTTGTTTAAGCGCTCTGGGGTCGTGGAGTAAGTTGATCCCTATGTCTAGTTCAATAGCCCCTGCGAGACATGGAAACCGGTCCTTGGAATGAGACGTATAATCTAAGTTCCCGTGTCAATGTGGCACCATTAATGTTCATCGCTGCTCATAGACATTAGTATGAAAAATATATCTTCAGGCATCCGCCATCATGTAATGAGATCTCGATATGAGTGAACAGTTTTAAATTTTTCAACATAAGTTTACGTAACCTTATGTCTCTGTGATTTCTTATTGTTATCTGATTTTGTGAGATACATTTTTGAAAATTTTTCAACCTGATATCGTGAACCGCTGAACCAATCTTAAGCAATTTGGCAAAGGTCATCAATGGGTGAATGTGTACAAAAATCATGAAATTTAAGCCCCCGGCCCCTCAATGACGGTGTTAAAAACATCAGATGTTTTATCATTCGATTTTTTTTTTTACCTCTAGGCATCAAGCTGTCATTTTGTCTATAAACTGATTAATTTTATCATCTCTTTGTAAGTGGTTAGTGGAGGGGTTAGTGGAATTGCATTAATCTGTACTCCCGGTTGCCACACACTTAAATTGAATTGGAATTGCATTAATATAGGTAAATCCTTTATTCGTCTTAATCTAGATATAAAGCAGATAAAGAAGGTTTTTTTTCCCTGAAATCTTTGAAATTTTGGCCCCAGGGTCAAGGGTTCTATATAAACCCTTTCTCTACTGGCGCATTTTACGTGAGTTTGGATACCTTTTCATATGGCATTATTAAATTATTTCAAACTTTTTTACCCAAGGAGAAAGCTAGGTATAATGCATACCATTTTGTAGGGAATTTCTTAGAGATAATATTTTATGACTATTCAGATACTCAACGACTGACCTTATTAGTAAAAATGGAGGTCAAAGTCAATTAATTACAAAATTTTATGGAATTTTTGATACTTTTTAATCTTGAAGCTAAATATTTACAATGATGTATGTTGAAATATGAAATTTGGGATAAACCCACAAAAGATTATTATACTGTACTACATGAAACACATAAACTTTTTTTTCAATTCTGCATATAACTACGTAAAAGGGGTTGCTTAGCAACACAGAATTTTTTAATTTTCGGGCAGCAATTTTCGTTTTTTACTCATCCTAGACACATTTATGCATCCCAGCACATATTAAAGTTAGATGTGAGGTCATAAAATTACAAGGGACATACAGCAGATCAATTGTCTTAAAGTTAGACCTCATTACAACTACTTTTAGGAGGTCAAAGGTCAAATAAGTGCAAAAATTTCATCAATTTTTTCAACACTCTTTTCAATTTTCTTGCTAAAATTTTACACAATGGATGCTGAAATGGAATTCTGAATATACTCTCAAGAAGGGATCAGAACTGCAATATCCATACATCATTTTAGTTCAAATATTTGTTTAATGACCTTTAAGTTGTTGCTAAGCAACAGCATTTTCAATTTTTTGTCTATATACATGTTTGCTATTTCAGATTCTGAACACATTCTAGACACTTTTTGTATATTCCGTGATATTGTATGTAAGATATGGGCCCCCCAAAAATGAAAGAACATTTTTGTAATAAGTATTGACCTTGACACTCTTGTTCTTAGGGGGGCAAGGTCAATCAGTACAGAATTCAGCTCTAAATTGTAAGTATATCTCAATTTTGAAATGCTTCAATCATGGATAAATCATCTAATAGTTGATGTTAAAAAAGGGCGAACGATGAAATTTGCAAGCAAAGAATTCTGGTCTGATTCTCTTCTCACAAACCCCTAGCATATCATGCTATCAAAACATGAATACAATCCTTTTGTTAAACAAAAAAAAATCCATTCTCTTGATGCCATTAAAAATAAGCTTTATTTTCATGGATTTAATCTAACACGAAAAATCAAGAGGCCCATGGGCCACATCGCTCACCTGAGCACTGTGGCTAGCATAAAATTGAAATGTTTAAACCCAAAAGTAGTTCCAACCATTCCTTAAAGAGGAGAGGGTATGTTTTGCACAAGCTTGAATCTACACTACCTGAGAATGCTTCCATATACATATGACCAATCATGGCTTTGCTATTCTTGAAAAGATTTTTGAAGAATTTTCCTATATATTTCTATGTAAAACTTTGGTCGGCCATCGTGTCCCCGCCCAACCCCTGGGGGCCATGATTTGAACAAACTTGAATCTACACTAACTGAGGATGCGTCCATATTAATATGACCAATCATGGCTTTTTGTATTCTTGAGAAGAAGATTTTCAAAGAATTTTCCTATATATTTCTATATAGAACTTTGGTCGGCCATTGTGGCCCCGCCCAACCCCGGGGGTCATGATTTGAACAAACTTGAATCTACACTACCTGTGGATGTTTCTCCATAAGTTTCATCTTTCCTGGCACAGTGGTTCTTGAGAAGATTTTTAAAAGAAGAGACCAAATTTTTACTATTTCTTGATTATCTCTCCTTGAATGAGGTCGCTGCCTTGCATTTGATCAAACTTGAATTCCCTTAACTCAAGGATACTTTGAAACAAGTTTGATCGAAATTGGCCCAGTAGTTCTTGAGAGGAAAATGAAAATGTGAAAAGTTTACAGACAGAGACAGACAAAATGTGATCAGAAAAGCTCACTTGAGCTTTCAGCTCAGGTGAGCTAATACACTAAATGCTTTCATTACAAGATTTTTCTGGTATAACAGAGCTAAATGGGTATACAATAAAGACTTGACATGCCATCTATTCTTGGGGGAAAATAATAATGAAAGATGGCATTGGCAATATTTAACACAAAACTGTTTAGTCAATAAGTTGAAAATGTGACGTTAATATCCAGATATACAAATCCAGAAATACTGCGAGATGAATTCCAAATCAGACTGATTAAATCTTTGACAAAATGTTGAAGAGCACTTTTACTTTGTGTCCACCATTCTTTCATCAACTGTCATTTCGCTGTAAGACTGGAGGAAATTCTTTGACTTTTTATTTATATAATAAAAATATTATTTGCTTATATCCAAATATACAAATCCAGAAATATTGCAAGATGAATTCCAAATCAGACTTTTTAAATCTTCCACAAAATGTTTAAGAGCACCTTTACTTTGTGTCCACCCTTCTTTCATCAACTGTCATTTCTCTGCAAGACTTAGACTGGAGGAAATTCTTTGACTGGTCCAAGACATTATAATTGTCTGTCAAGTACAAGTGATCAGCTTTTATCCTGTAACAGATTTAAAGATTTTGAAACAGATATGTGAATTTACATTTATAAATAAAATTAAGAATGTTACAATTAATACATTGATATGATTTTCCTTTCAAAATAAAAGCTGTATTAATTATATGTATGTGATTCAAGTACTTAAATGACATTGTTAAGTGAATGTATCAGGACTGAAAATTCAACAACCTTGTAGTAAAACATCATGGTTGAATTACTGAACTAAAATAAATAGCATATTTGGCAATTTAACTAAAGCCAGACCTCTATTTACGCGACATATAAAAAAAAATCGGGTAGCGGGTCGAAGATCTAATTTTAATTAGATTGCTATGAAAGCCATGAAGGGACACGTCAATTTTTCAAAAAAGTAAAAATTAATTTGAGATCTCGAATTATACAATCCATTCCCACGGATTACTAATTCGTTCCCTCGATTTGTAATTCAAGATCTCGAATTTCATAATTCGTTTTCACAGATTAATAATTCGAGAGCTCGATTTTTAACATCAGTCTTATGATTTTGGCAATCCGTGCTCTCGAATTTCGTTATATATATGTACAAATATATCCAACCATTTTAATCAATTAGTGCCTTCTATTTAGTTTGTTTCAGCAACCGGTCGTTTCGAGCCTCTTTTATAACTAATTCAACGTATATTTACTTTAGACATAATAATGATAATTACACAGGACCCATATTTACTTTTACTACATAGAAATTTCAATTATTCTAATATACACGTAACACAAAAAACCTAATATTTTCTATTGTACAAATATCAGTACTAGCATGCATATGGATTTGAAAAATGTTCCTGTAATTTTCTCATTTTGGACCGTAATATGGAATAAAAGGTAGGATGTAAACTACTACGATATTCTATTCATAAAACATGTATTACCATATCCGATATGTACAGATAAATAATATTAATGAAATCATGGGAAGAGTTTACATGTACATTCCAAGAAACCAATCGTTTAAACTAAAAAAATGAATTATACAATCCGAGATAACGGATTGTGTAATTTGAGGGAACGAATTGATAATCTGTGAGAACAAATTGGCAATTTGTTGTAACAGATTGTCAATCCGAGAGAACGGATTGTATAAATACGCAAGTTTCGAGATTATCTCCCTTGGTGCGCTCTTTCGTTAAGGAGGGGAGTTTCGTTGCCGCGTAAACAAACAGGTGGGACAACTATATTTGATATTTATATATTGGATACATTGTATCATCGATATACTGGTTTATCATAACTACATGATTGTCAGGATGCACTCTACATTTCGAGAATAACCGAATTAATTTAAAGAAGTCATTTTTTAAAGTTAAAAAATCGTAACAAAAAAGAAAATGTCGGTGGATGTGAGACTTTTCAGACGAGGGAAGAAATTAGGACCTCTAATAAAACCGGTACACATGCATCTGATCATTGTACGTAGGCGATCTAAATGACACATTGATTCTTTTCCTTATTATAATTTCAAAAAACCCACAAACTTTAAAAAAAAAAAGAAGGTTGTACGATCAATAAAATCGGTTACTTTTTATTAAGACTATGACGTTTCTTTCGTTTTCAAGTACCTATAATTTAAAGTAGATTTGTAAATATGCATAGTTGAACTTGATAAAATGATCAAATGCATCACTGCTTAATATCATTATCTTTTTATAACATTTAATAAATTTTAAAAGCCATAAATATCGTTCATTTACTTATGCACGTTTGTGTACAGAAACAACCTGTCCCACCTCCCTGCCGAAATGGATACTTTTTGCGCCTCTATCGTAGGAGAGTTACAATCTCGAAACTGGCGTATTCGAGAACTCGATTTCCTTTTATACATTTTTAAAAATCCTACGTCCCTTCATGGCTTTCATAGATTGCATACCTGCATGGCTGCCAGGGTTGTTAAGAACCCTCTGTACACTGCACACTAAGGAGTTCTGATTCTAAGGTTTTTTTCTGCAGTTAGAGTGATCTTCCCTTCGATATAAATTCTAAAAAATAGAAATTTACAATGTATTACTCAATTTGTAATTAATTCAAGATAAATTAACTGAAAGTGTTATTAACATGTATTTCCTCTATTCAAGTAATTAACAATGATATCTATTCACTGATACTGTGTTGTCTTTGAACATTTTTCCCGGGGGTAAAAGCCACGCACCATATAGTGAAAATTAAATAGATAAGCACAATATTAACTCCTTTATACAAAAAATTTTTCTCAATGTCCGAAAAACAATTTGCACTTGTGTAGAGAGGGTCCTTAAAAGAAAGGAGACAATGGACTGACTGCAAATGTTACTTCAGGGCAAAATTCCTGGGGCAAGGCTGTTCATGTACATGGGATTGTTGATAAACCATCCAGTGAAATATAGTTTGACCACCCAAGTATACATACACGATAATTCCAAAATGACTGAAAAATTGAGAAAACGGAAATTCTAACCACATGCTTTCTGCAGATTGAAAATACCACAGCAGTCTATAAAAAAAACAGCGTGTTCCATATCTGAGCATTCATTCGAACAGATATAATGTGTTTAAATAGTGTGTTTGTATGAATAATCAAGCATCATAAGTATTATGTGTATGATGCATCAAACATTTTTTTCTTAAAATATAATTCAAATTTTTATAAACTTGTATGAATGCAATAACAAGAGAATGACACAATTAAAATTCACCTTATTTTGAATTTTTAGAGATACAGAAATTTTCAATACCATAACAAAAAGTTACCTGTTCATTGGTCATAATAAGCACCCGTGTTCCTACACATTGGTCTTCCTAGTACATGGTGGATTTAGCAAGTGGGTATTAACAGAAAGTACTGTTGCAAATGGTGCCAGCACCCTAAAAATTCAATGTATAGTGGTACATGTACATACTGGTACACACATACTGAAAATAACTCTCCATTATTATGCCAACTTTGATTTTACTTTTAACTTACGGGTGATTGTCAAAAGCATACACAGTTCAAAAGCAACACAAAATTGGCTGAACAATACGAAATACAAACATTGAAACATGAAGATCTAGTACATGTGTACATTTAATTATGTTCCCCAAACGAAGTTGGGGAACATATTGTTTTTACTCTGTTTCTTATTATTATTATTATTATTATTATTATTATTATTCCTGGGAAAATTTTGTCCTTGAGTGATCTTGTAAACTACACATCCGCCTTAGTTAAAACCTTTTTAGGGTTAGTAGGGATGTTATGTAGATTTGCCGAACGAAGGTCATTTTGCGCGCACGTGCTTGCAAGAGCGTGCACGTGCAACACTTTAAATGGCCCATATAATGTATATTGCCTTAACTTTTCTATTTTTTTATGAAATGCTTTGAAACTCATAATGTAAAGATATATTAGTAGTATAGACAAGATGACATGGTCAAAATAGCAAGATCTCACGCGCATGCACGTGCGCTTTGCTCTGATTGGCTGAAACTAAAGTCTCAATATCTTTCATGTTTTTGACGAAATCCTTTGAAATTTTGAACATAGCCATGCATTACGATATCCTACAACATGATGTATAGCAATTGTAATTAAAACACGTGTATGCACGTGCGCTGCAATCTGATTGGTTGAAACTTTAAATAGCTATAACTCCCTTGGTTTTCAACCAAACAGCATGGGATTTGGAACATAGATATATATAATGAACTTCTACAAGAAGGTATGGTCACCATGCTTATACATACATGTGCGTGTACGTGCGCTGCAATCTGATTGGCTGAAACTTTAAACAGCTATAACTTCCTTGTTTTTCAACCAAACAGGATGGGATTTGGAGCATAGATAGATATAATGGACTTCTACAAGAAAGTATGGTCACCATGCACATGCATACATGTGCGTGTACGTGCGCTGCAATCTGATTGGCTGAAACTTTGAACAGCTATAACACCCTTGGTTTTTAACCAAACAGGGTGGGATTTAGAACATAGATAGATGTAATGGACTTCTACAAGCTGCGTGCACGTGAAATGAGTAAAATCAAAAATACACTTGAATAAGCGTATTTCTTAATACTTTTGGATTAAATACTTTGATATTTAGTATATTAAAATCTATAGATTGTGAAGACAAGATTATATCGTCATTACGCACGTGCATTCACATGCGCACGCGTGCAATGCTAAAATTTGAATGAAATTGGTACACTTCTGGGTAAACGTTGTTAATTAAAGTATCAAATGCAAAGAGTTTGTCTTATTTAATGAAGCTTATAGGGAATATGGCACCAAAAGGGAGTTGGGGAGCGTTTGGGGAACATCTGTAACGGTCCCCGTTACAATTAGCACTAGTTTTCATTTGAACGTAAATTAATGCGTTTTAAAATTCTTCAAAATCAATATAAATGTATACTCACCTCTAATACCAAAGACAAGTCCGTATTATCTGATGCATTGATGTGATGATCTTCGTTGTAAAAATAATCATGAAAATTGACGTTCAGTCTTAATTCGGATCACCATCATGTTGTTGTTTACTGCTACCACAGGTGGCAGAGGATAGTTTCGGATTAAGTACCGTCAAAAAATAGAACAAAATAGAGAAACCTAAGGTTTGAATGCATATTATAGGTAATTTTATAGCTAGAATATTTTATGGGTGCATTTGGAGGGGATAAGTGGCCTTGTATATTTTATTGAAATATTACACTTTAGTAGTGTCACTACTACTGTATATGGGATATGGACTAGAAATACGAAACTAAAAACAAAAATCACTCTTCCGGTATTTCACCAGAAAAGCGGGGTGGGTTCATAGGATAAATTGTAGCTTGAAAACGAGGTGGTTGAGCCATTATCTCTTGCTGTTCAGTGGTAAGTACAAATGTTGTTCTGCAATTTGTGTGGTAGCTTAGGTCATGAGCACGGGCCTGGAAGCAGTTGCGGCTGCTGCGAAATAGTGAAAATAGGCTTGATTTACATGAACTTTTGAGATTGTTCCTGTGCCATCATTAGGGCTCATTGTGTAAGTTGTACATGTTTTATTCCTAAAAGCTTCAAATTCCCGAAGGGACTACATCACTATTATTACGGGTAGAGGGAATTAAAAATGTTTCAATACACATTTTAAAAGCAGCTCAATATTAAGTAAACCGCCAGACAAACGTTTTGATTGCAAAAAAAAGCTATCCTCTGCCACCACAGCGGAAACACGTGGTTATTTCAATTCGTATCAACTCATACAGTGATGAGTCGTATTTATTTATAAATGCGAGTTTTTGTGCTGTAAAATTCCGTGCCAATATAGGCTAGATCTAATTAAATTTCATGTTAAGAATAAAGTATAACAAGATGCAGCAATATTAATTAAATCCGATTTTTTTTTTCGAGTAAAGACGTATAGGGAATCTACATTTTTTATCAACATTATTATTGTACAGTGTACATCACTAGGGCCTACAAGAAATATACATCATTACATGTAGATGAATAAATTACATTTCACATCACAAAAGGCAGAACGATAGTATATATTTGTTTTTTGAAACTTATTTTTTGTATTATGCATTTATTTCAGTAAAAGTATTTATTCAAATAGTAAAAAAAGTCTTATAAAAGATTATGTTGTTCCGAGTAGGACGCAACAATATCGACCTTGACGTCACATGTAAATCTTGACCGATTTTTCCATAAAAATTATGCGAAAGTCACAAATTCAAACTATCGTTATTAAGAAAATACTGAGCGTAAGAAGACCTGTAAAAACTTGTTGGAAAGGAAATTTTCTCTACTTTTAACAACTTTATGCTGTTTTCCCTATTTTAGCACAGAAGTAAACGTAAAACTGAGCTTTGTTTAAACATCACGAATAAAATCGAGAAAAAACACATAAGTGCAAGAAACTTCTTGTTTTTTAAAAATACTTTAAAGTAATAACAATAATTTTTACATATTTTAAAAGCAGAGAAAATATGCTTTAAGAATATATCATACTTTCTTTATAAAGTTAATCAGGTAAAAAAATGTCAATCTTCGGGAAAATCGGCAATTGCTTTGGAAAATTACGCCATTTTCAAAAAGTCATGTTTGTCCTCAAAATGTAAAATTGATTAAATACCGACATTAAAACAAAAACTTTTTAGATAATTTAAAAGTGGAGAAAATTTCCAAAAAGATGATATATGTATATATATAGTTTATATACCTTTGTGCTACCATAAAATAGATACGGAGATCTTATTTTCGCGAAGTCGTGTTTTAACGCGCCACCGGTCAATTGGAGCGGTACGGAAGTGAAGGGGTTAAGTGTAATTATAAAGTGAAAGCGAGTCATTTCTTTAAAGATCGTTTTCTCTGCTCCTATTTATCGAGATCGAGAAAACAAGCTATGTGCATTATTATGCTAGTAGGGTATCTTCTCTCATAATACTGAATGTCTTGTTCCACTGGTCAGGGGTTCTGGTGTTTAGACAGTTTTATGGATTTTATAGTATGAATACACGTATTTTTTGTT
The DNA here is from genome assembly GCF_032062105.1 of Saccostrea cuccullata. NCBI lineage: Eukaryota > Metazoa > Mollusca > Bivalvia > Ostreida > Ostreidae > Saccostrea > Saccostrea cuccullata. Next base: position 57,752 of record NW_026919593.1, read on the forward strand.
TTAGAAGTGTTATCCGCTCCTGGTTATTAAACAGATAAACAAATTGCAGTCATGTTGTTCACGGATGCCTCGTCACAAATTGTGGGTTTCAAGTAACCTGAGTGACGAGTCTTAAGGCAAGACTCTATTGATTTCTAAGTTAAATATCAAAATTGTCTGTCAGTCCCACTTGGTTTTCCGTACTTTTTCTCTTAACGCTTGCATATATTATCCAATTTTCGGTTTATGGGTATATCTTGATGATCGAGCTACAAATTAAGTATGCATTTCGTACCGCGTCATTGATTTTTGCCATTTTTCATTTTTAGCTCTATTGGTCAGAGACCAGAAGAGCTTACATTATCGTCCGTCAGTCTATAAACAATTTGTCAAAATGCTACTTCTCTTACAGCTTTGGTCTGATTTTAATATATCTTGGCACACAGCAGACAACACTAAGATACATAATTCTGTTCATTGGTTTTTGATTTCGATGAACGATGTTGCCGTTGTTGATAAAAATATAAAAAAAAATTCTCTGAAATACTTTGAAAGTGCTACTCCTCTTACAGTTGCAGTTTTAATGCTATCTTGTTACAAAAAGAGACTTCATCGAGGATCATTATTCTATTTATTGCTGTTGTAAAGATTCAAGACCCAACTGCTATTTTTCTCTTCCTAATTTGTTATAAGTACAATCCAGTAGAGCTACAGTCTCGACCGAGACTTCTGATTACTATATAATTAATACATCGCAGGCCTATTCCAGAGCAATTTTTACATATTTTATTGATAATATCATTCTACACGGTATATCAAAATATTGGGCTGGAGCAGACATGCATTCGTGACTTTTAATCAAATATCGACGTAATGAACAACTTTTTCTGTAGAAATTATGAAAATTTATTTTCGGACGTAAGGATCAACTTCTTACTTCGCGACACTAGAGCAGACGCTCTAACCACTGCGCCACGCGGGCGACGTAACTTAGAATAAAAATTTCTGTGAAAAATTTTCAAAATGCTACTCCTCATACATTTTTGGGCTGATTTCAATAAAACGTGGCACACAAGTACACTACACTAAGACACATAATTCTATATATCGGTTTTTGATTTCTGTGAACAGTGTTGCTGTACGCACGCCTGCTAATCGATCACTTGCACAACCAGCAGTTGTGTATAACAATCAAAAGAGATCGATTTCCGGTTGTGCAGTTGATGCGAATAATTCCAGTGCACAGGTAGTAAATGGACTCGATTCAGGCAATAATTGATATTTTTATTAAAATATAAGAATGTGATTCCATGAGTAATTTATTTTTCTTTAATTTTACACTCTCATAAAATGCAGTGATTGTCGATTAGCGACTATATTTGTTTCGAAGCAAGGGCTGGTAGAGCGAAAACGCTGATTGAAAACAGTATTCGCCGACTAAAATTCGTTTTAATCTCACCTAACCTTGAAAATTCAATGTCCACCATGAGTATGCTACAAGTGCATCCTATCCACCAAAACTGGGACTTCGATATTTGTATAATTTGACAAATATTCGAAGAAAAAAACATTGCTTGTGCATGCGATCATTCAGTTGTGAAAGAGATCTCGGGTTATGCATGAGATAAAGGATAAACAGTTTCAAACTTTACGAATAAAATTAAACATTATATAATTATAACGTAGTCTTGCAAAATTTAAAACATAAAACTATAGAATTTTCTTGCAAATAAGTTGAATTTGTGAGAAAAAAAGATATATAAGATAAGTAAACTGTTGAAGTAGATCTGTTAGGGGAGGGGGTTAAAGTTTCAATTACAATCAATATATATAATTACAGTAAAAAATTATGTGTGTATTATTTAAATCATAAATCTTGTGTGAATTATCCAATGCATCTTTAATATGACTATTCCGTATGCAAAAAAAAAAAAATAATAATAATAAAATTAATAATAAAAAAATCAAAGTACTCAGAAGTACTGAAAGCCGGGCTCATTTACAGGGTAATGAACAAGGACTATGGGACTGTGGTAACAGTTTAAAATCAAGTTCAGACGTTTAGAGGATAAGTTACACACAAAAATATCTCAATGGCAAGTATAGTATTAAAAAGTTTTTAAAAGGAAATAAGATATAGCTAGAAATTAACAGCGTAAAATATTATCGCATGTATCGTTTCGGGGTAACTGGTTTTATATACAAACAGAAGTAAATAAACACCGATGCAGCAAGATTAATTAAGGTCAAACGACTCTGCACTGACGTGTCCTCAGCGGGAAGTTTTGCATCAAGCCATTAATGATGTTCCCTGCATTTGTGTTAGCCTGATAATACAACCTTTACGTATTTATAGAATATGACGCAGACAGGGATACCTGGTGAAAACCTTTCGCTACTTTTGAACTGCTTTGTAAAATATTAGTCAAAGTAGCCAGGAAAAATATTAAACAATTTAATATTTTGATAAAAATATTCGATTTACTATTTCTTAAGGTGTTTGAATGGATTTTGTTTTCTCAACAGCGGCTGGGCGTACGTACTATATTTTTACTCATAAACTCAATTTGGCGGTGAAGAAGCAGCATTTTCTGTTGCTCACCGTCGCTACAGCCGGGCATTGCTCTACGAGCAATGAGCCCGGCTAAAAAAGAGATAAAATAAAATTAAAAAAAAAAAAAACAGCATATACTGGGCAGTATATCATTTTCTTTCAGTACGAAATTGTTTAACTCAAACATACCTTACCTTTATTTGACGGTACTTCAACAAAAGTGGAGGGAAAGACCGAATTTTTCATGCTTTCATTTCATATATATTTTATAGTAAAAGTGCTGTCTGTGAAAAAAATAAGAGGCAGGCTCTCGATGATATGTGTTTGCCAAGGGGTAAATATTTCCTGGTGTTTTGAAGTTAGGTATCCTGAATTTTGTTATCGAGATGGAAAGGATCAAGATGACAACACCACATTACAGGTGCTTCTGGACAGGACCCCCCCCCCCCTCGGACTTGTTGGACAATTTTTTTTCTCACAAATTATATTTATTACATTTATTCATCATGTATACTATAGGGGAAAAATCGTCAAAAATCCAAAATAATCGTTCAATAAAAAATATTCCTATTAAACATTCCAAATAAAATTAATGCAAAGCATCAAATCAGCCGCAAAGTTTATAATTTCAAAAATTACTGGTACTTTCTTTATTTCAAAGGCATCAATGCATGGGAAGCACAAAATATTCAAAGCTGAAATAGATCAATTTCATTTCAGACTGTCTTCAAAGCAAAAATAAATAAAATGTTTTTTTTTTAATAAAATAGAAATTTTAGTGCATTTGGTCATCAAATGGAGTCATCAATGAATCAATACAAAAAGTCAATGATGAATTATAAGAATGTATGAATGAAGATGTAGGTCTCTCAAGATGAACCACAGGCCGAAACCCTGGATCTTTATCACGTGATAATACCCATGGTTTCTGCAGTAGGCTAATCAAGGCGCGTAGTTTGATGGAAAAAATGTAAGAAAAATATTTGTTGTCACATCTGTAGCACATTCAAAACAATTTTTACTACAGTGTTGTTGAAAAACTTTTTCAATTTTTATTCTACTTGCAACTTTTACCACTTCATTATTATCTGGAAAATCATGACGATTTCCTTTCATATCTTGATTACTCCCTGGTTGGGGAGTACCTATTGTAAACTCTTTCTGTATAACCATATATTATCAATTACCCAATTAGAAATGACAATGAAATTGTAACAACAACAATAAATGCTCAGTTTAAAGAAAGTTTTTAAAATTAAGATTAGTTTACAGAACTAATGAAAAATAACGCCTCATTTCCCGATATAAGAGATCGGCCGCTGCTGCTGAGAAAGTCAAAATGTGCTTGCAAAAGTGACTGTACATCATTGGCGGATCTAGAAGGTGGTTCCTGGGGTTGGACCCCCTCCCCCTCTATTTGATTAGAGAGAGAGTTATGTAACATGGATATTTTATTACGTCTAATATTTTGAATAAAATAAATACTTTGAATAAAAAAAAATATTTCGAATAAAATAAATACACTTTACATGTTGTTCAATCTCTGTCCTTTCTGATCGCTATAAATAGAGTTCCCTCGTTTAATATGCTTTCCTCCGAGTACCATCACATGCAATGAATCCGAGCCCTGCTTGCTTGTTTGTGTTTTTGTTTTGTTTGTTTGTTATTTGCTTGTCAAAGTCCCCCATGGAACTGTTGATAACTCAGTGTTTCCAGGTTTAAAGTGCCTATATGCATGAGTGTTGGACACCTGGACAACCCCCCCTTTTTTTTCAAAAATTGCTGGATCTGCCCCTGTAATGTCTTCATATTGTAGACAATATTTAACATTTTATAATTACCAAAAATAAAATAGTATAAGAGGTGAATTATGGAGATTGTATAATACTTGCGTAACTTTTTATCCTTTATCTCATGCATAACCCGAGATCTCTTTCACAACTGAATGATCGCATGCACAAGCAATGTTTTTTTCTTCGAATATTTGTCAAATTATACACATATCGAAGTCCCAGTTTTGGTGGATAGGATGCACTTGTAGCATACTCATGGTGGACATTGAATTTTCAAGGTTAGGTGAGATTAAAACGAATTTTAGTCGGCGAATACTGTTTTCAATCAGCGTTTTCGCTCTACCAGCCCTTGCTTCGAAACAAATATAGTCGCTAATCGACAATCACTGCATTTTATGAGAGTGTAAAATTAAAGAAAAATAAATTACTCATGGAATCACATTCTTATATTTTAATAAAAATATCAATTATTGCCTGAATCGAGTCCATTTACTACCTGTGCACTGGAATTATTCGCATCAACTGCACAACCGGAAATCGATCTCTTTTGATTGTTATACACAACTGCTGGTTGTGCAAGTGATCGATTAGCAGGCGTGTGTACGTGGTTGTGTGAAATATATTAAAAATGCTTTTCTTACAGTTTTGGAATGATTTACATGTAATTTACACAAAAGTTCACTAAACGAAGATTTATAATTCTGGTTATCGGTTTTTGATTTCAATGAACAGTGTTGTTGTCGTTACGAAAGATAGAAAAATGTGTGAAATACATTCAAAATGCTTCTCCTCCTACATTTTTGGTCGTATTTTAATATAATGCAGCATTCAATAAGATTATACTGACTTTTGAACCACGAAAGATAGAGACTTCATATTACTTATGCATACTCCACTAATGAAGTTCTTTCAAATGACACCAAGGTCAATAACCTTGTGACCTTGACTGTAATCTGTATGCTAAAAAAAGGCTTTTTTCTGCTAACTTTAACCTTCGCCATAACTTTTGAACCATGAAAGATAGAGACTTCAGATTTGGTATGCATACTCTACCACCTATGCTCTTTTTAATAATACCAAGGATAATGACCTTGACTGTGATCTAAAGGCTAAAAATAACTTTTTTGTCTTCAATCTTTAACCTTTGCCACAACTTTTGAACTATTATAGATACAGATTTTATATTTGGTATTCATACTCCACTCATTAAGCCTTTTCAAATGACACCAAGGTCAATGACTTGTGACCTTGAATGTGACCTATGTGCTTAACATAGCTTTTTTAAACCTTCATCATAACTTTTGAACCATGAAAGATAGAGAATGGATATTTGGTATTTATACTCCACTAATCAAGTTCTTCTAAATGATACCAAGGTCAATGACTTTGTGACCTTGACTGTGACTTATATGCTAAAATAGCTTTTTTCGAATTATGTTGCCGCCGGGGGCACAGTGGTTTACAAACACATCTTGGTTTCCTAATGTACACATGAATAAATGTAATAAATACTCGTATTATTTGTGAAAAATGTCCAACATGCCCCAGGGTTTAACTGGGGGTAGCGTGGGATTCCTGTCCACAAGTACATGTAGCTGTGATCTGAACGAAATTTTCGATTTAAAACTTGCTGGGTAGCTTTATGGTATCAGAGTAAATGGAATGTTATATCGTTTAAGTGATGAATATATCCTGTGGCCCCGGTTTAACGCCAGAATGCGTTTTGCGTACTGACAATACCGGTATATAGCTTAGAAAGAAAAAGGGAGATAACTAACTCAGTGCATACTTGTTCCGAATCAAATGTCAACATGGTAAATATGAATCGAGAAAAAGACGCTGAAATAATGAATTGAATTTCGTCTTTATGTGGATTATTTTTTTTCAAGGTTAAGGTAGTCCGATCCTCAGGTTTATAAAATTAGCAGTGAAGTAATCAAAAATCAAAAATACTCATAAAAGTATCTCAGAATCCACAAAATTATGTAAATTCATCCACAGTATTTCTTTAAAGTTAAAGATCAAAGTTTATCATACCATAGAAAAATTATCAAATCTCCAATATTTTTGCAGGAAAAATTGGAATATCAATGCATTTTCTAACTGCCAATGAATATCTTTTTTTTGCAGAGAAGGTAAATTGGAATATCAGCAATGCATTTTCTAAAAGGTTTCCTGCAAATGATCACCCAGTGAATATATTTTAGGTTAAAAAACAATAGGTATTCAGGCATTCAGAGAAATCGTCATGATTTTAATACTTGTTACTTTTTGTCTTCTATTTCTTTCATGTATTCTATAATACATAATGTAAAAGGTATTTACTATCATTGCAAGACACGACAAATCACTTATTATTTCATATCATGCTAATAAGCATTGGCATCTATGGCTGCATTCAAGAAAATCTTATTTCTCTATAAAACTTTTTTTTTCCTTTTGTAGGGTACAAATGTCAACTTTTATTAGACCTATTCTAAGATTTCCAAAAACCTTGAATCGTATAAAGATGAACAAAATGAAAATTGTTGCATGAAAAAAATTCATTTTCAAGCTTCATATTGATACATTTTAAATTAAATATTAATTTTTGGAGTTATCCTTACTGGCTGATGATTGGATATCCTTAATGGCTTCTATAACTTTAAAAAGTTTTGTTTTAATACTGATGACTTTAACTATTCTATCGTCAACTTCCCTTACTCATGCAGCAATATACCTTCATCACCTGTATACGTGTGTATATATCTCATTTGATTCGATACTCAAGAGCATGCTCTACGTATGAACTATTTCTAAAAAGACGTAAATTATTGACAAGCAAGTTGATGAAACAAGAATATCAGCATTCTCGTTTAAAGTCATCATTCATTTCGTAAGTTCTATGGTCGATTCAATGACCTTGTCAGCAAATACAATTTATCACTGAGTCAAATGCTGACTGACGTTTTTCATCCGAATTGTTAGTCTATTATTTATACACTGAATTGACGCCGGGATTTCCCGATCATGACAAGGAGCACACGGGAGGTGTGACCGTTCGGCAAAGGATGCTCACTCCTCCATGGCACCTGATCCAACCTCTAATGTTTTGGAGAAACGTGTTTGCTCTGCTCCTGTTTTGTATTGCTTTATGGACTTTGATAACATCTGATTCACACCACTTCCTGAATATATTGTTAAAATAAAGGATCAAGCCCCCTTACAAAGGAAGATAATCAAGAAAAGACAAAAGATGGTTGGGGTCGATAACGATAAAGTCGAAGAACGTCACAGATAACGATGCATTATACCAGGGACATATCCTGAATAAAGTTTTAAAATGGTAAAGGAATCAAAAATTATGTCCCAAGTAGGTCTTGCATGTGTGTGTAAATGGTACAGGCGGTACTATGAGCAAAAATTTTCAAAAGTTGGAACGTCATTAATAATTTGACGGGGGAATTTAAGTGGGTGCCTCCAAAACACGTTGCCATCCTGATGGTTTTTTAGTTGAGGGTAGGCATTTTTTGCGGATTTTTTTGACGAATAAAAACTTCACACTCCTGTGCTTCACCTAAGACTCTAGCTCACGGTTCTTCTCCAATTGTCGACTAACATCGCGGGTTCGAATCCCACTGTAGGACGTGGAGACCGCTCCTTCGGATGAGACCCTATTAACCGAGGTCCCGTGTCGCAGTACGTGCTGGTACGAAAAAGATCCCTCCTTGCTCAATGGCCCTAAGTGCCGAGTATAGGACAAAATTTGTTGCCGGCAAGTGGTGGCGTCTCCATATGAGTGAAAAATTCTCGGGAGGAACGTTAAACTATATACAATCAATCCAATTGGCCTTTCGGGTCTCTTTCTTGCTCTAGTTTCATTTGGTCTCCAACCTCGAAAGGATTACCTTCTTCCTAACTAACGCTCTCGCTTTCCCAAACACATCCATACAGTAATCACATCCTTAAACGGGGCAGACTATTTCCGAAGCATCGCAAAGGTTCTTGATGTACTTTGTCTTGCTTTGTCCGAAGACAGCATTACCGTTCACGGTAGCTCAATCGGTAGAGCGCTCGCTAAAGTGATTGGGGGGTCATGAGTTTGGATCTCGTCTGCGATTGACCTATATGTCGATGAACAATAGGCCCAGGGGCCACATCGCTCACCTGAGCACATCGGCTTGGAAAACGCACAAATCAGATCAAAATTGAAAAGTTTCCTGTGGGGTTGGGGGAGGGAGCTTGAATTCTAATACTACTTGAGAATGCCCTTATATCAATTCTACATATAACTTCTTGAGAAAAAGACTTTTATAGATTTCTTTAACTATTTGTTTGTATATATTACTTTGTAATAATTTGAATTTGACTCCCCATCATTTCCCTCCCTACCCCAAAGGGTATTCATGATTTGAACAAATTTAAATCTTCAATACATGAGGATGCTTACATGTCAATATGACTTAACATAGCTTTTCTGTTATTTAGATTTTTCCCTTTATTTTCCTATGTAAAACTTTGATCCACTATTGAGACTCCACCCTACCCTTGGGGGTTATGATTTAAACAAATTAAATTCTAAACTACCTGATGATGCTTCCATATAAATATCGCTAAACATGGCTTTGCTATTCTTTAGAAATTTTTTTTTTTTAAAATTTTTTAATTTAAAACTTGGATCCGCCATTGTGGCCCCACCTATCTCTGGGGGTTATGATTTGAACAAACAAGAATCTACAGTATCTGAGGATGCTTCCATAAAAATATCATTAATCATGGCTTTGCAGTTCTTGTGAAGAAAATTTTTAAAGATTTCCCTACATGATTTTCATCTTTCTTGTCCAATGGTTCTTGAGAAGAAGACCTTTAAAGATTTTCCCTATATATCATATGTAAAACTTGAATCGGCCATTATGGCCCCCCCACGGGGGCCCTAACTTGAATGTACCCGGATTCAACATGAGGTCACATGAGAAGAAGATTTTTAAAGATGTTTCCTATATACAAACTTGAATGTACACTACCTGAGGATGATTCAACATGAGTTTCATCTTTCCTGTCACAATGGATCTTGAGAAGAAGATTTTTAAAGACGTTTCCTATAAATTCCTATGTAAAACTTTGATCGACGCCAATGTGGCTCCACCCTACCTCCGGGGGTCATGATTTAAACAAACTTGAATGTAGACTATCTGAGAATGATTCAACAAGAGTTTCATCTTTCCTGTCCCAATGGTTCTTGAAAGGAAGATTTTTCCTATATATTTCCATGTACAACTTTGATCGGCCATTGTGGCCCCACCCTAACCCCGGGGGGGTCATGATTTGAACAAACTTGATCACTACCTGAGGATGATTCAACATGAGTTTCATCTTTCCTGTCCCAATGGTTCTTGAGAAGAAGATTTTTAAAGATTTTTCCTGTATATTCTTATGTAAAACTTTCATCGGCCATTGTGGCCTCACCCTTCCCTCGGGGGCCATGATTTGAACAAACTTGAATGTATGACTCAACACATAGGCGTCGGAACCGGGTGGCTAGGGGGGGGGAAGCCTCCCCCCACTTTTTTTCCAAATATATACTTAGTATAGACATTGAACATAGAGGTTTAGCCCCCCCCCCCCACTTTCCAGATATGTCTTAGTGTAGGTTAAAAATGGTGAAAGTGGTGGTGTTTGGAAAAAAAATTTTGGTACTGAAGTTCGAACCTTACCCCACCCACCCACCCTCCCGAAATAGGATTTTCATGTTTGGGAAAAGGACATTTCCCCCCCCCCCCCTTTCTTTTTTTGCTTGTCAGGTTTTTTTGAAGGTGCAAAAAATTTTTTTACACTTAGCCCCCCCACTTTTCAATTTGCTTCCGACACCAATGCAACATGAGATTCATCTTTTCTGTCTCTATGGATCTTGAGAAGCAGATTTTTTAAGATTTTTCCTATATATGCCTATGTAAAACTTTGATCGGCCATTGTGGTCCCACCCTTGCCCCGGGGGTTATGATTTGAACAAACTCAAATTTACACTACCTGAGGATGATTCCACACGAGTTTCATCTTTCCTGGCCCAGTGGTTCTTGAGAAGAAGATTTTTTTTAAAATGCCATAAATTTTTCACTAATTCATAATTATCTCCCCTTGAAAATATTTTTAAAACACTCCCCCCCCCCCCTTTCCACCGTGAAATTAAAATTCATGTTTACAGATAATATGGAATATAAAATAATATTGAAAATATTTTGACCTTATTATAAAACCTGGTATATACTTAGTATCAAATCTGATTCTTATGGGCCAAGAAATACATCATCTGAGACATTTGTATCCCGTAAAAAGTGAACTGCCTATAAACACGGTCCCTTAGCAATTTTACAAATTTAAAGGAGTTTTCTAACAGATTTAGACAGTTGGGCCTTTACCTCTCCTTTATAACTAAGAGCTCAATATGTGACCGCGACTGGGAAAAAGGGACCAGATGCGGCTAACGTCATAATGAGAAATCGGCGATCAAACTTACGTCATAAGCAACAAGCAAGGCGCGCTAAAAACGTTACACACGTGTTTGCTTAGTTTTGTATGTTTTTTTCACTTAGGCCTATTTATTTCATAGTTTCTTTTTCGAATTTCATTTAATTATTAATTATGTCGTCTGTCTCAAAAAATGCTAATAATTTTTTTCTTTTGTTAGCTTTAAATTAAGCGCCAAAATAATGAAACGGAAGTTTTCGATTTACTTCCCTTCTTTTTGTTTTCATTGGTGATCTAATATGGCGGTCAATCTAAAGCGAAAAGATGAGTCATCATGAGTCAGGAGACAAGAAGTACGTGTTCTATGGGACCCGGGGTGATAAGAATAGGTCTCTGGCACCCCCTTGCATGTCGTAAAAGGCGACTAAATGGGACAACCTGTTGGCCTTGGTTGCGACCCGTGTTGGTGAAGAAGGGGATCCTGGTGGTGTGGTCTGCAGGTGCTAGGTGTAACGCACCTGACATGACCAACACTCCACTTTGGTCCTATATTCACCTAGACCGGAGGTCAAGCCCGACTTGATCAATCGGCTGGTCATGCCGAGCTGATAATATCTACATGCCCTAGTACTGATGTTTTGCAATACATATATATACCTCCGCGGTGTATTAATCCTTTCCGCGTTACACCGTCGCGGGTTTTGATCGCGGTGCTACCTGAGACCGTGTTTACACTACCGTTATTCTTCAGCTTAGATGTTCTTACCTGTAAAGTATTGTCGATTTTTAATCGTGTCGAAATGAGGGGGGGGGGGTGGTTGCGACCACATTAATATTAATATATTTATACCATTACATGGATTCTTTAAAAATTCATTTTTAATTTTTTTTATCAAATTGTTTAATAAAAAAAATCTTTTTTTTTTTTTTGCCAATGGTCAATCAAAATTAATTAATTCTCAAAAACGTCTGTTAACAGTAATACATGTACAGTATAGGATGAAATAAAGTCGAATAATTTATCGAATATATTAACTTAAAGTTTATTTTCAAAATCAATAATGCCACCCCAAATGATCTTCAAATTGCTAAAAAGGTATAATTAAAATTTAAAGAATGCCATGATACCGCTTCTCTTTATATTATATGCACTGTAATCCGGTGTTCACAATTAGCCCGTGCAGTTGCAGTTACATGTAGCTATGTGTTTATTTATCTGCGAGATTATATCAGTCATTTGGTTTCATTTAGAAAAGTACCGTTACTGCTGTATACATGTCTGTTATAAATAATAGCATGAAAAACGATGATAGATAGTGATACATAATTACAATTAAATTTTAACAAAACACTCCTAAGTGTAGGAATACCGTTGCTCGATTATTATGCGCTACACTGTAAGACTATGAACAAAATATCGACGATTTTTTTTTGGGGGGGGGGGGTTCTTGTTAATAAAATAATCACAGGTATTTCTATTCAGAATATCAATAATATCATAGCTAGTATTTGAATGTATTTCTTTTTTCTGCTCTTTTCGAAAATTACTAAAATCATGTTTATGAACATAAACAAATTTCAGATTTCTCCGGTTCAAATAAAAAACAAACACAAATATCATAATATGGGCCCTTAAAATATTTGAACACACAAAACAGAAATTAACTTATTTTAATCAGCAAGTTGCCATGCTTCAAGTTTTCAGATGTCTGTGTAACCGTTCGGTTTTCCTCAGGTAAGTTTGGTGTGGAGTGGGAAGCGGATGAGAAAGGGAACAATTCTAGTGTACATACTACCTATATACACAGGATGTTACCTGAGTGTATTACCTGTATGCGTTTTCCTACGACATTGTAAAATGAAGCCGTTTTTTTTTTCATGTGTAGCTCATGAATTGAAATGCATGAAATAAAGAATGTTTTTGTTGCAGACAGAATCCTTTTTAAATTTTTTGTTTCAAATAAATATTTTCAATAATTCGACAATTTTAATATACTGTGTTTTTCTTAATCAAATTTTATAACAAAAATACATTTTATTTTACCACCAAAATCTGTCGTTGTAATCTGGCGACAAAAAGGGAAGTAATTCAAATTACAGGTCATGTACATATGCTAAACGAAAGAAGAAAGTGGATCATAAACAAGTCTCTCGATAAATTAAATAACAATAAAACTTAGACAAATTCGACAAATGGTCAATAATTTACTGATAAATCAGAGGTAGTTTTATTCGCTAGACTTAAGAAATTGATATACTGATCAAAAAGGAGGAAAAAAGATCATGCACGTGCCTTAATATTGTGATATTTTTCTTCTCTCTCTCTCTCTCTCTCTCTCTCTCTCTCTCTCTCAATCTTCTAACTGGTACAGATATAAACAGACACGAAATAACACAGTAATGGATCATTATTTGATTTAATTAATATCAAATACTTCATTAATTTGTTTTAAAAGTTTTTTTTTTTTTTTACTTTTATTCTTTTTATACACTCCGTTTAAAAAAAGCAACAATAATTTGACACATATTCCAAGGCTAATATCGCATCTGAAAATGATATCGATGAAATAATAATGAAACAATGAATCAAGTGTGTTGTTGAATGGCTAGACAACGATGTGCACATCCAGCGAGCGTTACCCAAGGTATACAATAAGACAGGTGTGAAACCCCCAGGGCATGTCGTTTCCTGCTCAGGCACTGCTAATCCCTATACACAGGAAATGATCGCGGCTAATACTTAATACACAAAGAAACAGAATTTGTCAAAGAAAACAAAAATATATGAATTTTTGCATTGAATATTTATTAATATAAACTATAATTTCGTCTGTGAAGTTTATCATTACACCTGCACATCCTATCTTATCTACTGAACACGAAAATTGAGAAATTTTAAAATTAAAAAGAAAGACATTGTATTAAAAAGTAAAACATGTTAATGTGAAGGTGAAAAACGATATTTTTTCTTGATCTCTTGTATAAAGTTCACGTGCTCAAAGTTAACTCTCGTCATCGAATGCTTTCTGGTCATTTAACAATTTGAGAAAAATGCCTGCACATTTATATAAAAGAGGGAAAAACATTAAAGAAAATTAATTAATTAAATTAGTTTAATTTGGGAACAGGACATAAACGATGAGAAATAAAGAAGAATAAAACTTTTTCTTGATTTATATCTTGGATAAAGAAAATTTAAGTTCACGTGCCCACTACATGTAACTGCAAATGCTCGTCATCGGATGTTTTCCGGTAATTTGACACTTTAAGAAAAAGATTGTACATTTTATATACAATAAATCGAAATTAATTAATAAACAATATGAAGATGTACATTTTTTTAAAAGATGTACATCTTTTTTTTCAAATGAATGCTGAAAATCGTTCATCGAAACTTAAACAGTCTGAGTTCAACATTTATTACAGTTTGCATATAATATGAAGATTGAAAAAAAAACTAATTAAAATAACTTTATTTCTAGTATTTAATTTTGTTTCTTGATAGATTCTTGATAACACAAAATAATTAACCAATTGCAAAGACGTAACAATTTAATAAAATTTCCGATTCAATTTCAAAGATTGATAATGAGATGTAATTTTAGAAACAAAAATAAACTTATTTTTTCTTAGTTTAAATTCTATTCATAGCAAAATTTATTAATAAACACACGTTTTTTTTTTTTGTTTGTTTGTGTGTTGTTTGTTTGTTTGTTTGTCTTTTGTTACAGGGAAAATTCGCAAATTACAATTCGGGGAGATAACTCCCGTATGTTTACGATACTAATTGTCAGTAATTGATCGATGATTTAACCGCGGCGGGGACAGGTAAGTGATGAATTTCCCGCGGAGGGAACGCGGTTTACCTGTCTACCTGGCCAAATACCGCGTTGTGATTATACCGCGGCGGGGACGCGGGAAATACGGGATCCGCGTTGCCTGTACTGTATATACCTTTTTATTGTTTGTCGCCCTCTGTTTTACAATTTCCAATACACGGACGTCTCCATGTTGATATATTTATATATTAAACGGTAGCTGAGGTCAATCAGGCATATTCTGTCCGAGTATAGTTTCTTTGTATCGTGGTATCAGTCTTATTGGATGTCCCTTTGACTGGATATCGCCCTTATTGGGGCTCCGAGGCGGGCGAGGAGCAAGAATTCTGAAACTTTACTTATTTAACCATGGCTCTTTCAAAAAAAAAAACCCGTTTCTACCCACCTGGTTTTTGAAATTTCTTAAATGATGAAAAACTCAATTCTTTCGTAAAACACTGGCCCCGCTTCATCACGCTTGAAGCACAAATATCTTAACAACATACAAAGCCTTTGTCAAAGGTATCACCCTTTTATTATACAAAAAGGCAAACAAAGAATAAATCGGTACTCCGAAATATGTAAGAAAATTGAAAGTCGCCTGCATGGTGCAGTGGTTAGAGTCTGCTTTGAGTCGCGAAGTAAGGAGTTGATCCTTATGTCGCGGGTTCGAATCCCACTGTGCGACGTGGAGACCGGTCCTTCGGATGAGGCCGTATAAACCAAGGTCCCGTGTCGCAGTAGGTGCTGGCACGAAAAAGATCCCTCCTTGAGTGCAGGACAAAATTTGCAGCTCTCTACCGGCAAGTGTTGGCATCTCCATATGAGTGATAAATTCTCGAGAGGGACGTTAAACAATATATAATCAATCATAATTAATGAAAATTGAAATGTTCGTTCCGAATCCGCTGCGCTGTTTCAAGTACCAGCGGTTTGGTCATGGATAAAACAATTGTAAAATTTCAAAAACTTTCTTCAGGTGTGGTGAAGAGGCGCGATGGCAAAAGCTGTTAAAAAATCTAAAATGCAGGAATTGTAAGGGTGAGCACATGGCTTCATCCTAGCAATGTCCTATATGGAAAAAAAGAGTAGGAAATCCAAAAAGCTAAAGTTGAAAAAAGACTTACAGTTACAGTTTATCAATCAAAGTACTCAGAAGTACAGAGAGTCGGGCTCATCTACAGAGTAAAATGAATTTCTTACATGAATCATACGTTTATATTGTATTAACAGATAAATAAGAAGAATATCAGATTAAAAATTCTGATGAAAAAATTATTTTAAAACCAGCAATATAAATTATAAGACACTGACAGTGAGATTTAGATCCAAATACCACGGTCCGATTTTGTCAGAGTCAAAATTAATCTGGTACTACGGCTGAATGTAAACAAACTGGCCAGTCTGGTTCCCTCTCCTGTTTTTTCTCGTTAGTGTAGAGAACTACGATAACACTGGTTATCAGAAATCCTTACGCTAATAAACTGTTTTTTGACTTAAGACTGAAGTTTTAAAAATCATTACTACTAATGTTTATTTATTTAGATAAAACTTCGTTTTATTTATGTTGCTTTATTTAGCGTTTGTATTATCTCAGAAGCGGTTGAGAGTAAGAACTATATTTTTATACGTAACTTTAAAACGGCGACTATGGGGTTGACATCCTGTCTTGAACAGGATGACATAAGCCGGCAATTGCTCTTTGAGCAATGGCAATTGCTCTTTGAGCAATAAGCCCGGCTAAAAAGCAAAAAAAAAAAAACAAAAAAAAACAAACAAACAAACTTGTTAACTTGTACAGTGTTCCCAAACCTAATTTGCCATCATATTCAACAGTTTTGAAAACGTCCTCACAGAAGGATGCGTCTATACAGGTCTGTGAGAATGATTTTTCTCAACTGACCTGTACCACAGCAGATCCTACGTTTAAGGATGACGTTTACTCAGGTTTCAGAAAACAGAAAGGAAGTTTTATAAAGTATAATATGTTACATCAAAAATTGTTCTAAATGGATAAAATGACAAAGATTTCACTCAATATCAATTCAACAAATTTAATATTTTATTATTCAAAGAAAATAAACAAGAACAAAAATCAATGTATGGCAATGCAGAGGAAATTCGGACTAAATTTTTAATTTTTTTTTCCATTTTTGATAAAAATTATTATTTCTTGCAATATTAATTACAATGTAAAGGTAACATATTTTTTAACATCATTTTGCAAAGAATATATGTGTTAAAGCTCATAAATTACTTCAAATAATTGTATGCTATGAAATAAAGAAATTCAAATATATAAGCAAAAACCATTCTAGACAATATATCTCAAAAATATGATCATTGAACACCCATATAATGTTAATATCATAAACATTAGGGCAATAAAAGTAACCCGAGACTATAAGTAATTTAGAGTTCTTATCTTTCAGATTTTTTAAATAATAGATTATAAATGCGTAAAAAAATATAAATATGACAGAGGAAATTCGGATTGTAATGATTATTAAGTTTATGGACCAAACTCTAATCGTTTCTTTATATGAAGCAATGCTGTTCCATTGCAATAATATTTCATTACACTGTATACAGTTGTGATGCTTGTAGTATTTTGTGAGAAAAGAAAAAAATTGGTCATTGACCTAGTTATTTGAAATTGAACACAAGAATCATAGTTGTACAATGTGCAATAGGTGGTTTTTCGTTCTTATCAGTGGAATTTTTAGTCATCTGAGTAAAGGTATACCTTAAGGACAAAATTAAAACGACACAAACATCTGCATTTGCAGCTATACTGCAGAAAAATCTGTAGCACCAGTTGCATCGAAGCCTGCAGCTGCAGATATTTCAAAATCATCTGGGAGACATAACAAATCTTTCTCAAAAACATTCAGAAACAAAATAGTAATCGGTTGACGAAAGGAGGAAAAAACCTTCTTGCTCTTCATAATAAATTCGGGGTCTTTGAGGAAATGGACTAGACACCATCTAAGTTTTCCGCAAGAGCTCAAAGTCGTTCGCGTAAAAAGACAAGCATTTTTCGAGATCCCTTTTTGTCCTTAGGGTATCATTTTATTAGACCCTGTGTATGGAGAAGTGTCACTTAAACATTGACATTTCGGTTATTACTTGTTTATGAATGAAATATCTTGGAATTAAGTCGATCTGCCTTACAAAGAAAGACAACGTCTTATTCGACACACACAAATGCTTTGATCAGAATAGCTCATTTTACTTGGTTAGGTATACCAAATCAAAGTACTAAGAAGTACAGAGAGCCGGGCTAATTTACAGAGTAGAATGAATTTCTTACATGAATCACGTTTATATTCTGATGAAAAAATTATTTTAAAACTATCAATATAAATGATTAGACACTGACAGTGAGTTTTTCAGTCCTAATACTTCGGTCCGATTTTGTCAGAATCAGAATTAATCTGGCACCGCAGCTGATTGTAAACAAACAGGCCAGTCTGGTGCCCTCTCCTGCTTTATATCGTATGTGTAGAGAACTACGATAACACTGATTATCAAAAATCCTTACGCTAATAAACTATGTTCTTTGACTTAGGATTGAAGTTTTCAAAGTCATTACTACTAATGTTTATTTATATAGATAAAACTTCGTTTTATTTTTGTTGCTTTATGTAGCGTTTGTATTAGCTGCAGATCTGTAGCGTTATGGTTTTATATATTTGTCTTTGACCATAACGCTACAGATACCGTGGTGCAAAAAAGTTGCAATTTACGGCGCAATATTTTTTGCGCTCTTTTGGGTAGAATTTCTCCATTTTCCAGCATCGTTCAATCAACTTCCTTTCAAGCCCTAATTCTAGACACATTATTTAACTAATCTGTATATTTTATCCATCTCCCAAACCTTTATAATCGTCCCTACAAGTGATAAACTCGCTTGATCAAAATTATTTGTTAGATTACTGAAAATTCACTTCCAGCGAGTTTGTTACCTGTAGAGAGAACTATAAATGGTTGGGAGGTAGATAAACTATACAAATTGGCTACAGAATGTGTCTAGAATTAGGTAGTGAAAGGTAGTTGATTGACCAATGCTAGAAAGTGGAGAAATTCTCCCCCAAAGAGCGCCAAAAATATTGCGCCGTAAATTGCACCTTTTTTGCACTACGGGATCTGTAGCGTTATGGTCAAAGACAAATATATAAAACCATAACGCTACAGATCTGCAGCTACGTTTGTATTATCTCAAAAGTGGTTGAGAGTAAGAACTATATTTTTGCACGTAACTTTAAAATGGCGACTATGGGGTTGACTTCCTGCCTTGAACAGGATGACATAAGCCGGCAATTGCTCTTTGAGAAATAAGCCCGGCTAAAAATCAAACGTGATCTATATTCATCTGGTCCAGCACAATATCTTAATTAAGCCATATAGCTTTATAAAGCTCTATTGTAAATAGCTTTATGTGAAAATTACCAAAAAAATAATAATAAATAGAAAACAAAAAGTCGCATTATGAGTATTTGTCAACAAGTTCAATTGTGCATTAAAAATACACACACACACACACAAGCGCTGCGTATGGAACGCTGGGCATTCAAAAGAATGTTGTTATGTGGAAATGTTTGAGAGGTGGCGTATGTACAACAACCTGCAGAATTATTGATAAAATGTTGCTGCCATTATTACGTCAGGCCAAAAACTCTC
The DNA here is from genome assembly GCF_032062105.1 of Saccostrea cuccullata. Classification (NCBI taxonomy): domain Eukaryota; kingdom Metazoa; phylum Mollusca; class Bivalvia; order Ostreida; family Ostreidae; genus Saccostrea; species Saccostrea cuccullata. The sequence goes on from NW_026919593.1 coordinate 77,023, forward strand.
TCGGACGTTATTCTAATATATAAGTGAAACATTCTCTAGGCACTACCACTGCGATTACCTAAGGAAATTTCAACTTTCTGACTGGAATGCTGTTTAAGGAGAAATTGTGGGATTCTTACGAGGTGCCTAGTCAATCCGATACAGGCGCGGATCCAGGAATTGAAGTTAGAGGGGGCGCCAAAAGTAGGCAAGGGGTCTGGGGGCCGCCTTGAGGCCCCCAGTGGGTCCAGGGCAAGGCCCTGGAGGGGGCCCATGGGGCGAAGCCCCTGGAAGCTCCTGGATTCTAGAGATTTTGTAGGGTAAAAATGAGGTCTACCAAGTAGACAATTTTAGGGGGGGTGCGCCCCCCCCCCCCCCTTAAATCCGCCACTGCGATAGCATGGACTGAGACAGAAATATATGTAGAGACAGTGTGAATCGACATTTTAGGTTGAAATGAAAGAAAAACATGTTTTTAAACCCAGAAAGACCAGTGGGAGTACAACATAAACACACCGGAGCGACACACCTTTCTCTCTTATAATGTATAGAAGGGTATTTTTTTGAGGATCGATAATTTCGGGGGGCTTATACGATTTTTTAAATATTATTTTACACATGATGAATAAGTGTAATAAATGAAAATAATGTCCAATATGCCCCGGGGTTAAATATGGGGGGGGGGGGGGGGGGGTCCTGTCTACAAGTACCTGTGATATTAACATGTTAGGCCCCTATATATAAAAGAAAGGACAATAATTATTTGAAGGGAAAATAAGTTATTGACTTATTGTACATGTACATCACTTGGATTTTGATGAAGATCTTTAGACTTAATGTCCCCATTATCAGCACTCTGAGAAAATTGAGCGAAGGTTGCTGAAGAATTGAAAATTGGTGAAGTAAACATTTTTTTAGCTCTCTTCAAATGAGACTCATTCATAAAATTCTAATCTTAAGGCACTGAATTTCTGAGTCTTAAGATTCAACTGACTGCAATTTTTCTTTCAATTTTCTTATTTGACCACGTAAGCATTTCTCTTCTCTTAATTCTATATGCAGCTCTGTTATTTGGGGTAGAGACCAACTTCTTTCCATTCAGTGCTACATTTCCCTGATATCAATTTATTGTAATATACAGTGGGGGGCAACCAACCTTTCAATTAACAGGGAAAATCAATTTCTTGTAATGTACAGTGGGGGGGGGGGGTAGCAATCAACCTTTCAATTAACATTTCCTATAGTAAAAGTAAGGTTGGGAAAAAATTGGGAGGGGAGCTGTATACTGAAGCAAATAAAATATGCCAATATGGATATAAAGATTCGATTGCTTATTCTTTATTATGTGTATAGAAGATTAAAAGATGTAATAAGAATGAAATGTCCGCCGACAACCTGTATTATACGTAATAATTCTCCACATGAATAAAAATAAATGAATAATAATAGTGATGAATAAAAATAGTGCCAAGCGACACTTAATACTAATTAAACAATCGGGGTGGGACACTTAAAGAGGAGTGAGAGAGGCCCTAGGGAGTTTTGATGTAAAATTCATTGCAAAAGCTCAAAATCTTGAAATATCGACCGAAAACGATAGTGCTACACACAAACACAATGAATACATTTACGACCTTGAACTTTGACCTTCTTGACCTCAAAATCAATAGGGGTCTTCCTTAGGCCACAGAGAATTGTTATGTAAAATTTCATTGCGAAAGTTCAAAGGGTTCTCGAGATATGGCGCGGAAAAAAATGTTATAACAGACAGAATATACGAATTAATGACCTTGACCTTTGACCTCAAAATCAAGAGGGTTCTTTAGTCCATAGGGAGTTGCTATGCAAAATTTCATTGCGAAAGGTAAAGGGTTCTCGAGATATCGTGTGGAAACGAAAGCGGTGCAGACAGACAGAAAGACGGTCAGACCCAAATTAATATCCCCCACTTTTCAAGCAGGGGACAAAACAAGAACCTTAACCAGTTGCAACTGAGTTTTGTAATATGCATGCATATTATGCCTTCAAACGGTACAGAAAACAAAAGGCCCATGGGCCTTATTGGTCACCTGAGCATCATGCAACAACTTTCAAATGATTAAATTTGGTTCATGTCTCAAGCTAGATGCTATGGCATTCACAATTTTGAAAGAGGCACCATTGCTAATCATAACTATACACTTAGCAATTGCTTAGTTTGGTTACTTTATACCCATAGGCAGGGTAGGGGAACAAAAACTGCATTTCAACTAATCAGTAATATTCAGCAATAATCAGTAGTGCCCCTACCACACATGAACCCCTAACCCTAGGTCCACTCATTGCACAATTTTTGAAAACGCACCCTTGCTTATCAAAAATTGGAATTAATACAAAGGAGCAGATTTCATTTTCAGTATGTAAGAAGAGCCCCACCTCTATGGTACCACTTACCCAAGGACATTAAAATTCACAATTCTGGAAGATGGGCCTTGCTCACCATAACTATATATTAGGTAGTTCATTTGCTTATTACCCAGGAGCAGAGAAGAAGATTTTCAAAGATTTAATGTATGTTCACTACATAATTAATTAATGGAGCCCCGCCCTAACACCGGAACTCCTAATCATGGGCCATAAAATTCACAATTTTGGTAGAGGCACTCTTGCTCATTTTAACTATTTACTCAGTTGGTTTATTTAATACCCAGGAGCAGAGAAGAAAATTTTCAAAGAATTCATGCATTCTCATTATATAATCAATACAGCCCCACCCTAACACCAGAACCCCTGACCCTGGTGCCATAAAATTCGCAATTTTGGTAGAAGCACTCTTTCTCATCATAACTATGCACTTTGGTAGTTTATTTAATACCCAAAAGCAGAGAAGAAGATTTTCCAAGAATTAATGCATTTTCACTATGTAATCAATGGAGCCCCGCCTTAACACCAGAACCTCTGACCCTGGGGCCATAAAATTCACAATTTTGGTTCAAGCACTCTTGCTCATCATAACTATGCACTTAGTTTATTTAATACCAAGAAGCAGAGAAGAAGATTTTCAAAGAATTAATGCATTTTCACTATATAATCAATAGAGCCCCGCCCTAGTTGCAGAACCACTGACCCTGGGGCCATAAAATTCACAATTTTGGTAGAGGCACTCTTGCTCATCATGACTATGTACTTAGTTAGTTTATTTAATACCCAGAAGCAGAGAAGATTTCCAAAGAAATAATGCATTTTCACTATATAATCTATATAGCCCCGCACTAGAACCCCTGACCCCGGGGCCATGAATTTCACAATTTTGGTAGAGGAATCAATGCTCATTACATGCATGCCAACAGTTTCACTGCTTGATGTCCAGGAGTAAAGAATTTTTTAAAGATTTCATTCATTAGTGGTTTTGCCCCCATCCCTCAGGCCCCAGGGGGGGGGGACCATAAAATTCATAATTTGTGTTCCCCTTCACCCACAGATGCTGTGTACCAAAATTGGCTGAAATTTTGACTGGTTTCATACAAGAAGCTGAAAATGTAAAAATGTTAACACACGACGCACGACGACGGACAAAAACGGATAGCAATAGGTCACCTGAGTGACTCAGGTGACCTAAACAGGACGGAGAATTCCTTTATCGAAACTCACAAAGCTTCGCACTTCGTATATACAGATGGCAGGCGCGGATCTAGGATTTTTTTCCAAAGGAGGGGGGTATACCCCAATAAAAAAATTCCAAACCAGGAATTCTTCTAACAGAAAAAGCCTATTTCTTGTAGGTGGTTTGTGTGTGTGTGTGTGTGTGTATGTGGGGGTTGGGGTTCCAAAGTTGTTTTCTTTTTGCCTACGTATATACATGTACATTTAATAACTCTGGACATTCCGCACGTGGGGGAGGGGGGTCCTCACTCCCAACCCCCTTCTAGATCTGCGGATGCAGAGCTGCAGGGTGAGTAGAACCTGAAAGCTTTTTCAGTTTTTTAAAGTAGCGAAAAGACCAGGCACGTAGTATCGGAGCCCCCCCCCCCCCCCCCGCTTTTTCCAGAACATAATGTTTTAAGTACCAAAACACATCATAATTATGGATCGAAAAATTTTTTTTTGAAAAAGTTAGAACCATATCCCCTCCCCCTGGAATTTCAGATAAAATGCCAATTATTTTTCTCGGTGTCCCTTTCAAAACCGATGCTACATACATGAAAAATAGATTATTTTCCCACGTTATGTATTTACGTGATCGTTGGGGCCAAGGCAATGAAGCCTTTTCCTGAATTTCATTTTGCCTTAATTGGGATGCATGGAATGAATTATATGTGCCGATGAAAACCAATAAAAAATTCTTCACAAATTTTTGGGATGTGTTTGGCTCTATAGAATCATCTGATTAATGTATACAAACTCAATGAGGGGTGCAAAGAGGAGGACCACCTACCTCTCTCTCTATCTGTCGTGTGTCAGTCTTAAATATGTCGAAATATTATAAAATATATGAATGATTATTTATAAACACAAAAAGTCATCTGTTTCAATGAATAAAAATACTTAACACATTTAATCACTTCGTCTTTCAATACATTGTCGAGTTCCAGAATTTTTTTAAATAAAGAAAGGGGGAGGTTCATGTCCACTAAAAAAGTCATGCACACGCAATATACCTATTCTTCGTGTGTGTGTGTGTGTGTGTGTGTGTGTGTGTGTGTGTGTGTGTGTGTGGAGGGGGGGGGGGAATGGACATTTCTCGTTGGTAAACTGTTTCAAATATTTATATTACCCTTCTATTTAATTACGATAGGACTATAACTCCTGGAAGGGGGTTCCAAGGTTATTTTTAGATTGTTATACTGTACAAAATTCAAAACTGAAAGAAAATCCGAGGGGTCCAGACCTCTCCAACCCCCAACTCCCCTCCTGCCAGTAACACTGCAGAAAAGGCTTTTAAAATGTCAAAAAATCGAAAATTATTCAGGATGGTTGGGAGTTTTTACTAGAGTATATCACTGCTTATATATTATTTACAAACAGTCTTAAGGACAGATATAAAATAAATATATAAACATTTCATCAACCTTTCTTTATATTTTTTATGGTAGGACGAATTGGGGAAATGATTAAATAGTTTAGCAAAGAAATCACTTGCCACCCTTATAGCGTCCCCTTTCTTCTTAAAAGGGTTAGCATTAATGCAACCTTGCATAATTTACAAATCACGAAAGTACAATTCACAAGTTGACAAATCGCAAGTCTAGGAATTACACGTCATCATTGACATAACTTGCATTTACATTTTACACTTTTCAAGTTATGCTGGATAATTTACAATTTACAAATTGTGTGAGAACATTTAACAAATTATGAAATTATGATTTACAATTTACAAATTCAAGTTTACTTGTGTACATTTTAAGAATTACAGAGTTGGAATTTTGAACTCGTTTGCTTTCCATAGCATACAGTTTGGTTCTTGGGTCCGATAAAATGCATGTTGCCCTCGAACTCAATATAAATCAATTATAGTCATTAATTTTTACTATACTACAAAATACTTTGACAAAAACTTGTAGACCTCTCCGGTTTCACCGGTAGGGGACTAATAGTACATTCTCAGTAAAGCTTGGACGTTCTGTAAGGCGTGGCATTCTCGACGCATCTGAAATTTACACAGCTTTCATTCACTTTTGAAATATACATGGAGAAATTTGGGCAAATGTCAACGAGTGTACCGAATAACCAATAACATTGTATAGCCCGGCAAAGAGGTGGAGTTTAAGTCGTCTCATCGTTGTCAAAAACAATTTCAAGTTCTTGATGTTATTAATTTCTTCACCAATGAAAATCTATTCGCCATTTGACAGACGCTAATTACGTAGCGCCAAGACTGCCACGCCTTTTTGAAAGTTCAAGCCTGACTGAGAATTTTACTAAAATCACAAAATGCATGGATAACAAGTCAGTAAACACTACTGCTTACCAGGTCCAGTACAATCAGTACATTTTGCTATACAGCTAGAATTGCATACGGTAGCTTGTTTAAGGTACGTCCTTGCGAGAATAACAAGTTCACACAAGAAATAACCTCATTTTGATTTTAAAGGTACATCCTTGTAAGAGTAACAAACAAATTCACACAAAAAATGTTTAAAACCCAGGTGCAGAAAAGAAGACTTTTAAGGAATTGATGCATTTTCACTATATTTCCACCCTAACACCAGAACCCCCCATCCAAGGGCATGAAATTCACAGTTTTGGAAGAGGCAGCCTTATTCAACATAACTATGCACTTGGTTAGTTTATTTAATACCCAGGAGCAGAGAAGAAGATTTTCAAAGAATTTATGCATTTTCACTATATAATCTATATAGTCCCGCCCTGCCATTAGAACCACTGATCCTGAGACCATAAGATTAACAATTTTGGAAGAGGCAGCAGAACAATGCACTTCGTTAGTTTATTTAATGAAAAGAATTTCCTAGATTTTATGCATTTTCACTATATAATCTATATGGCCCAACCCTGCCACTAGAACCCCTGACCCTGGGGCCATGAAATTCACAATTTTAGAAGAGACACTCTTCAACATAACTATGCACTTGGTTAATTTAATTAATGTCCACGAACAGAGAAGAATTTCAAAGAATTTATTCATTTTCACTATGTAATCTATTTAGCCCCGCCCTAGCACTAGAACCCCTGAGCCTGGGGCCATGAAATTCACAAATTTGGAAGAGACAGTCATTTTCAACTCAACTATGCACTTGGTTAGTTTATTTAATGCCCAGGAGCAGAAAAGAAGAATTTCAAAGAAATAATGCATTTTCACTTTATAACCTATGTAGCCCCGCACTAGTACTAGAACCCCTGACCCTGGGGCCATGAATTTCAGAATTTTGGTAGAGGACTCGATGATGATTACAATCATACCAACAGTTTGACTGCTTGATGTCCAGGAGTAAAGAAGAAGATTTTTAAAGATTCCACTAATTTTAGTGATTTTGGCCCAACCCCCAGGGGGGCAGGGATCATGAAATTCATAATTTTTGTTCTCCTTAACCCATAGATGCTATATGCCAACATTGGTTGATTGATTATATATTGTTTAACGTCCCTCTCAAAATTGGTTAAGTGGTTTCAGAGAAGAAGCTGAAAATGTTCAAATGTTAACGCACGACGAACGACGACGGACGAAAACGGATAGCAATAGGTCACCTGATTTTACTCAAGGGACCTATATATATGACCATCAAATCTGTGTCTATGCATTTTTAATACCCAGGAGCAGAGGAGAAAATTTTCAAAGAATTAATGTATTTTCAATATACAAACACTAGACCCCTCTTTACACCAGAACCCTGACCCAGGGGCTATGAAAATAGTTTTGGAAGAGGCACCCTTGCTCATTATAACGATATACTAAGTTAGTTTATTTAATACCGAGGAGCAGAAGAGATTTTCAAAGAATTGATGCATTTTCACGATATAATCAATGGAGCCCCTCACAGAACCACCTGACCAAGTAGAGGACTCATTGCTTATTAAATTCATGCCAACAGTTTGACTGCTTGATGTCCAGGAGTAAAGAAGAAGATTTTTAAAGAAGCTTTAATTTTGGGGGTTTAAGACCCACCCCTGCCCCAGAGAGTGGGGACCATGACATTAAGAATTTTTTGTTCTCCTTCACTCATAGATGCCGTAAAATATATATATTACATGTAACATATAAACATTTCGAGGTGGGATCAGGTGCCATGGAGGAGTGAGCATCCCCTGCCGACCGGTCACACCTGCCGTGTGCTCCTTGTCATGATCGGGAAAATATTGCTTGAATTCTGTGTATAAATAATTGACTAACAATTAGTATGAAAAACTTCAGTCAGCATTTGACTCAATGATAAATTGTATTTGCTGACAAGGTTATTGTATCGACCGTAGAACTTACAAAATGATGACTTTAAACGAGACTTCTGATATTCTTGTTTTATCAACTTGTTTTTCAATAATTCACCTCGTTTTAGAAATTGGTCATACGTAGAGCATGCTCTTGCCTATTGAATCAACCGAGAACTATAAACTCTGTATGTAGGTGATGAAGGTTTATTGCTGCATCAGTGAGGGAAGTTGACGATAGAAAAGTTAAAGTCATCACGTTTATCATTTAGCTTGGTTGTTAGATTTCCATTAATGTCTTTTTCAGTAAAATATCCAAGTATGAAACTGATATGTCAGACTCTGTGGTATCTTTTAGCTCAAGCTCTGTAGGATATATGGTATCGACATAGGAATGGAAATTTATTACCATCGTTAATTGACAATACGTCGTCGACATATCTAAATTTTGAGTTGAAGGCCAAAGCAAGTGTTATCTTCTTTTCACGCATAAGATTCTGCACAAATTCTGTTTCATATGAAAATAAAAATAGGTCTGCTAATAACGGAGCGCAATTGGTATCCTTGGCCATTCCAATAGATTGTTTAAAGACCTTGTCTCCAAAAATCACATAGATAGTGTCAATCAGAAACTCAAGCATCTTTTGATGTCAACTTCAGAGTACTTGTGTGTGCAATCAGAATGTGTTTTAACAAAAGAAGTTTGCATGCAATCAGAATGTGTTTTAACAAAAGAAGTTTGCAAATGACCAATGACCAGGTGAGTAAATTTACGAGTTCCATTTTAATTGAAAAAGCACCTGTCAATGATATCAAAAAGCCGAGACCTAAATTTATCAATAAATGTTCAAAAGACGACGTACGACTTCGGGCGAAAACAGATAGCTATAGGTCACCAGAGTGACTCGGGTGACCTAAAACTCAACATTGGTTTTCATCAATCAAATATTGCTATTTGCTAGGCCGTCTGGACGCTTTCCAACTTATGTAGGTAATGGATGCCACACGAGAGTGGGCGGGTCCTAATTATGATAAGCCTATTAAAACTTTTAAGAACTACGTGGAAAGCATAGAGGTATATTCCTGTATTTGTTAAGGGGGCAACCTTTTTTCTGAAAGGGGAGGGGGGGGGGTGTCAGATCTTGGAAATAAAAAGTCCTCAAAAATGTTGAAAATAAATATGTCCTCCACTGGATAAGAAATAAATAATCTGGCTCAGACCAGTGCTCCTATTCCCACAAATTAGAGTTTGTGTGTGTGTGTGTGTTTTCTTTTTTCTTGTCAGACATTTTTCAATGAAGAGGCAAATGATCTGTCCTTCATCTTACTAGAAATAAATATTATTCTGTCCTTCATTGACCTGAAAATAAAAAAAAAACTTGCCATCCACCCCCCTCCCTTCAAAATCAAATGTTTTGAATCAATAAAGGCGAGTCTTTAGTCTCCCTTTTTTAGTTTCTATTATTGAAAAACATATCAAAACAATGTACATGCTGGAAATAAGGTCTTTATGGACATTTGCACCCACCACGTGCACACAAAATATATGCAAGTTCAGATTTTCAAATATGAATAGCCTTTTCAAAACCTGTACAGGAAGTACATGCGTATGAAAAATTCAAAGTATTATTTATCTAGAAGATTTATTTCATAAAAAGCTTTTCAAAAGGTAGACTGTAATAGGAATACTAGGAAGGTGCAAATTATTTCCATCTCTTTATGATCTTGTGGATGGATTAATTCTGAAAATACATGTATGCAAACCATTATTATACCCACGCAACAAGTTGCGTGAGGTATAATGTTTTTGACCCGTCCGTCAGTCAGTAAGCCAGAGTGTCAATCAGTCCGTCGGTCCTGTTTTTTTTTTTTGTCAGTGCAACTCCTCATAAACCGCTGCACATAATTTCGGAAAGCTTTGCAGAAACTTAGGACACAATGTGTAGATGTGCATATATTACCAGGAAATTCCGAAGAGTTTGTCAGCAAAACTCCTCATAAACTGCTGCACACAATTTCATAAAGCTTTGCAGATATTTAGGACACAATGTGTAGATGTGCATATATTACCAGGAAATTCCGAGTCCCAAATTTTTTCCGGAAATGTCCATACTTTTACGCTTAGATTTTTGGCCATATCTTGAATATAGAGATGAACAGTTTGTCAGCACAACTCCTCATGAACTGCAGCACACAATTTCGTCAAACTTTGCAAATATTTAGGACACAATTTGTAGATGTGCATATTAACAGGAAATTCCAATTCCTTTATTTTTCCCGGGAGTTTCCGCACTTTTCAACTTAGATTTTTGGCCATATCTTGAATATATTGAATATAGAGATGAATAGTTTGTCAGCACAACTCCCCATAAACTGCTTCACAGAATTTCGTCAAATTTGCAGATATTTGGGACTCATTGTGTAGATGTGCATATTACCAGGAAATTCCGAATCCCTAATTTTTTTTCCGGGAATTTCCGCATTTTTCATCTTAGATTTTTGGCCATATCTTGAATATAGAGATGAATAGTTTGTCAGCAAAACTCCCTATAAACTGCTGCATACAATTTCGTCAAATTTGCAGATATTTAGGACTCGTTGTGTAGATGTGCATATTACCAGTAAATTCCGAATCCTTAATTTTATTTCCGGGAATTTCCGCACTTTTCAACTTAGATTTTTGGCCATATCTTGAATATAGAAATGAATAGTTTCTCAGCGCAACTCCCCATAAACTGCTGCACACAATTTCGTCAAATTTGCAGATATTTAGGACATATTGTGTAGATGTGATATTACCAGGAAATTCCGAGTCCCTAATTTTTCCGGGAATTTCCGCACTTTTCAACTTAGATTTTTGGTTTGGTCTTGAATATAGAGATAAACAGTTTGTCAGCACAACTCCTCATAAACCACTGCACACAATTTCGTCAAACTTTGCAGATATTTAGGACAGTGTTTAGATGTGCATACTGCTATATTTTATTATCAAAACAATTCAATAATCTTGCCAGGAATATTGTATGGTTAATAGCAGCAATATGGAGCATACAATTTTCCTTAAATGATGGATTAACTTGCTGCCTGAATGAATCCATTGGTCCAATTCTTTGGGAATAGCTGCAACACAATAAATATGTTATGAAATTACTAATTAATATACATTCTAGAACAAAATGGCATTACTTTTGACAAAACAAATCATGCTATACTGTATAACGTAGTGGATTTCTGTTATTCATATTAAAAAGAAATTGAAACAAAGTTGTGTTACAAAACTTTTAGAACTTGGAAATTAATACCTCTGCCATTTACAAGAACAATTAATTAGAATATTAAAAAATATTCTTTCATCTTAACCAAAATGATTGATTGATTGTTTGTTGTTTAACATCCCTCTAGAGAATTTTTCACTCAGATGGAGACGTCACCGTATGCCGGTGAAGGGTGTCAAATTTATTCCTATACTTGGCACTCAGGGCCATTGAGTAGTGAGGATTCTTTTTATCTTGCCAACGCCTACCGCGACAGGGGACCCTATATTCTTAAGGTCATATCCGAAAGGCCCGTGACTTTCACCTCTAATACCGAGCGTTTAGCGAAGGAACACTCACTACCTATGTTTACGTCTTAGGTCTGACGTGGCGCCGCGAACGAGAATCGAATCCGGGCCTCCCGATAAAATATATAAATCACACATGTATGCTTAAAAAAATGTTAAATACATCAGAAGTATACATACCCATTCTTTAAGCCTGAAAGTATTGACAGCTAAAGAAAGTATTATATTATATATAATTTAAAAAAAAAAATAATTATGTATAAATTACAGAATTTAATTGATTTGACATGTAATCAAACTTAAAAAAAAATGTTTTATACCCCACTAATTTAGAAATTCTAGTTATTTACAACATAGAATGATCTAAAGTGGAAGTTTTATGTTTTCAACATTACGATACAGATAAAATTTTTATGTTATGTAGTATGTTTGTATGCCGAAAGACAACGTTACATGTTTAGTAACATAGTAACATTGTGAAATAATGAAAATATCAAATTTAGTTTAGTTTAAATTTGTACTACTGCTGATCCCCATTACTACACATATTGTCTCAAAGAAAATAAGCTTACGGACAAGAACTCTGTATATATTTGGTACAATTACATTTTAAAAATTCTAATAAAAAGTGTGCTACTTTGTGTGGGGATGGAAAGGGGGGGGGGGTTACTCACAACGCAGAGTTTTTCACTGACTGTGATAATACATCTAAATGAACACGTACACATTCGTGTTTTTATCTTTGATAAAACATATTGTCATACATGCGCATACATACCTGGACTGAATCATCGTCTCAAGACACGGTCCGGAGTCCGCATATAGCTCTCCCCAGAATGGGAGAGGATCGTACATTTCGGCCGTGGTGACTGAATGTACAGTAATGGATTTAGGGAGCTGGTGCAGATCGTCTCAATCTCCCATTATTTTCTGTAATAATGTCCTCATATTCTCGTAAAATTGATTAACAATACCTTGTTTCTTATTTTATCCCTATAAAGATTGCCTGGTTATTGCATTTCAATCCACTGCATATCTCAGCTGATGTCGCCACGTTAATTTTCAGATGTAAACAACATTTTGTGTCATCGAGTGCAATCACTTGGCTGAAGCCGAATGGAGCCAAACGGCACATTAAAAATAGAATTATCTTAAAAAAATGCTATTCTATATTATAGAAAATCAGTAATAATTATTTATTTAAACATGAAAATATTTCCCTTTGTTACAAATTCTTGCATATATCGGTAAATAGTTATTTTGAGCTTTATTTCCTTATATGGATCAATCAGGGCGGAGCAAGGGTCATGCCGTCAAACCTCATTATGACCTTATTATCATCATATTTTTACGACCATTACAAAAAAAAAACCTTAAGATTGTAATATTTTGAAAAAAATAATAGTCTTTCAAATTTGTTTGTGTGAAATTATCTTTATACCACATTCCTTTTAGAAAGATTAAAATAATTTTCGACATAATACTAACTAAGAAACTTATGTGACGAATTAAATTTGGTCTCAAGTCGTAATATAGTCCTTTATAACGGGCCCCTGGTTTCTAAATGACCAGATTGACTACCAAGATGGCAGTCAAGGGAAATAACTCGGAGAGAAATACCCTTTATGAAAACTTTCTGTTGACTTGCTAAATAAAGAATTTGTTTCACTTTTTCTCATTTCACATGTATGTTTATATTTAAGAAGATGTTTCCTAAAGCAGGAATTTGATTCACTTCTTACTCATTTCTAAATGATGTTTTTTTTTTATATTCAGGAGAATGTTTCCATATATCGAGTTCTCCTTGAGAGGTGTAGATCCTGTTGGATTATATGACGTCATCTTTGACATCATTCCAGCTAGCAATAAAAGCTTCAAGTTTCTTAGCAACAAATGGATTCCGATAGGGAAGAAAGAAGAAGAATTCAAGAATTATCCATTCAAGCACCCAGACTCTCCTCGGATTGGATCGGACTGGATGACTCGAAAGATTTCCTTCGAAAAAGTAAAACTGTCGAACAAACCTGGCACAAAGGCTGGAATGGTGAGTGATTTTTGCAATACTGATAAAAGTCAATCTGATAAAAATGAGATCCTTTGATCCGCTCACATAGATCGCTACAGAAGGATCTGATGAAACCCCAGTCAGGGTCCTCTGCTAGTGACCTTTCAATTATCCAATCAAACGCTTCCTCCATAGAATTAAGAAGTACATGTACCTCTGAATTCAGTTAGAGACGTGAAAGCCCCGATGATACAAGAATGGAAAGTCGTGACCTGGTTTCCTTAACCTTCCAAAAGAACGAACACTGTCTTTTCTGTACAAAAATAAAATAAGTACTGCTTCTGCCTGGTTATATTATAATATAAAGCCATTTGTTTAGTACAAAATGAGATCTCCACAGCTCAATTTCACTTTCACATTCATTTTTCGAGAGAATTTTTCACTTGTATGGAGACGCCACCACTTGCTACAAGAGCTACAACTTTTGTTCTTTACTCGGCATTCAGGGCCATTGGGTAGTGAGGGATCTTTTTCGTGCCAGCACCTTCTGAGACACGGGACCTCGGTTTAAACGGTCTTCTCCGAAAGACCGATCTTAACGTCCCACAGTTGGATTCGAACTCGCGACGTAAGGATCAACTCCTTACTTTGCAACTCTAGAGCAGACGCTCTAACCACTCCGCCACACGGGCGACCCAGTGGAGACGTAATTTTAAGGAAATTTTAAAGAAAAACTATATGTTAAGAAATATAACTTGAGAAATTCACAACCAACAAGAACAAAAAAATAAACTATTGAAAAATACTGGTGCCAGATAAGATAAAATTTTTGGATGGGATTTAATTTTTTTTTATATGATATCTATGTAACTATGTTTATGCTGCTTTAGAGAATTCATCAATTTAAACATTTAAATACAAAAGTCCGTGATTGTATATCAATCAAACATGTAAGTAAGGATTTTGTTTATTCAAGTCGAAATATATGTAGAAAGCATGAGAATTTCATATTTAAATTTTTTTTTCAGTTTACACTGCATACATTTCAAAAATACTTGGTACGTATTTCCATCGTCAGACATGAAAGAGATGATGAGATATCTGTTGTCGAATTTCCTATACGAGCCACAACTTTCATAGCAGTCACCGCCTACAACAATAGAGACGTGACGAAGCTCAAGATCAACAGTAATCCCTATTCAAAGGGATTCCGTTTTCCTGTGAAAAGGTTCTTGTTTATTTTTCCTTCAAATTAAGGACATACGCAACGTATCTTGCCTACTGATAATTTTTCAAGATATTCTTAATTTCAGATTATAGTGCCACCAGATGTTCATAGACAAAAAAATCACCATGCATTACCAGGGGTTTTTGAAAGATAAAAATTGATGAAAATTTTTGGATGATTAAAAAATATATATATAAAAGAAATACAAAACATATATTATAGATGTTTCTTTTATTCAAAATTGTTTTTGAATAAGTGTACAACACCATACGTAGAAATTAAAATATAACACACAGTTCATCCAAGAATTAGAACTCTTCAGCTCCATGGAGAAAGACAGAAAAGTTCAAACTACGTTGCGTATGACCTTAACCAGATAAGATAGATTCTCAATTTCTTTTTATTCAGAGTTTAAACATATTAGATATGTCATCTGGAATATTGTATATAATTTAAAAAAATGAATTTAAACCTCAACATATTTTTCACTTAAGACTAAAAAATCATGCCTTTGAAAGTGTGGATGCTAAGGAGCAAAGATTAACGACACTTGAGGATTCCATGAAAAGCACAGTGTATAATCACCTCAGGAAAGAGATTCAAGCTTTTCCACAGTGAGTTAAGGCCCAATGATCATAAACTGAGAATAGACTTAAGTCAAAATTTCAAATCAATATAACTTGTAAAAAATGATACTGAAAATGCATCATTTGTTGGAATTTGAATATTATACATAACTGCGAAATTTTAAGAACATATGTTAAATAAAACGTAAGTTATTCAGAATCAAAATTTTGACTTACATGTAAGTCTACTCACAGTTTAATTGTCACGGGGCCTGGTATTTTGAAAATTATGTACAATCATGTATTTAGGTAGTTAGTTGACACATGTATCGTATAATCCTTTCCAAGTACCAACGTTTACTTCTACAATGAACTCCTAAATACAAAAGTTTACGTACAACGAAATAATTTCTTAACTAATACTTTTATACGTTCGACAATGTTTAATCTCCTTATCTGGAACCACTGGGTTAATTTCAACCAAACTTGCCACAAAGTATCATTGGGTTAAGGGGATTCAAATTTGTTCAAATGAAGGACCATGCCCTCTTCCAATTATAAATTCACTAATTATAAATTAGTGAAAAATAAATGGCATCTTCTAAAATTCTTTTCCCAAGAACCACTGGACCAGGAAAGATTAAACTATTGTAGAAGCATCCTTCGTTGGCGAAAATTCAAGTTTATTCAAATCATGACCCCAGAGGTAGGATGGGACCGCAACGGGGTATCAAAGTTTAACATAGGAATACATAGGAAAAATCTTCTAATTAAATATCTTGTTCTCAGGATTTTCTGGGCCCGGAAAGATGAAACTCATGCAGAAGCATCCTCTGAAAGTGAAGATTCAATTTTGTTCAAACGATGACCCCAAGGGGTAGGGTTGGGTCACTATGGGGTATCAAAGTTTAACATAGGAAAATATTTCTTCTCAAGAAACACTAGGCCAGGAAAGATGAAACTCATAAAGAAGCATCCTCTGGTGATGAAGATTCAAGTTTGCTCAAATCATAACCCCCGATGGTAGGGTAGGGACACAGTAGTGTATAAAAGTTTAGCATAGAAAAAATCTTTTTAAAAAATCTTTTTCTGAAGAACAGCAAAGCCGTTATTGGTCAACGTTATATGGTACTCCAGCATGCTAGAGGTTCACGGCGAGATACTTTTGACTTGGCGCCGCGTCCGAGGTATATAAGGAGCGTAGGGACGTTAACCGAGGCTCTTACTTGTAGGAGTACGTTATATGGAAGCATCTTCTGAGAGTTGATTCAATTTTGTTCAAACCATGACCCTCAGTGGGAGGGGGAGGGAACAATGTGGGATCAAAGGGTCATATAATCATAGGGAAGCACCGTCGGGTAGTGTAGACTCAAGTGTGTTTAAATCATGACCTCTCGGGCAAGGGTGTGGCCACAATATTAATGGGTGATCAGGTTTTCATAGAAATACATATTGGTAAAAATTATTCACAAAGCCATCATGATGATTGATCATCAATTAAAAAGCATAAAAAAGTAATGTAGATTTATAATTCAGGAGAATAGAGGAGCCATAAAGTGGATCATAACAATGAATACAAAGGTTACATGAATTAAAAATTCATCTTATAAACAACAAAAGTTACAAAACCATAATGTGTCATATCAATTCAAACGCATTCTAAGGAAGTGTAGATTCATGTGTAAATGTTGATTTTAATGACAACGACAAAGAAGCTTCATTTCACCAATGTATTATTCCATCATAATAAATACAATATTTAACAAATAATTCACAGACAAACGTACATACATAAACATAGCATAAAACACTGAATATTCTGCTCGAGGGAAATAATTCACATTTCCTCATAACTTTTAAGGATCATAAAATATTTCATGCATTATATTATGCAAGTTCATCATCATAAAATACTAGTACTTTACTTTTCACTATAAACATTTCCATTCATTGTATTTAAATGAAATTCTATTTTAATACAGCATAAATAGACATCACAGTATACACCAACTTCTCTAAACACAAATCTTACCAAATATATGGTATATGAACCTAGCTGATCTGTATATGATTCAGTCATAGCTATGACAATTTAACACAAAATAAGTCTGACTGATTATTGACAAAATATGTATTGAAAACTCATGAAAAATAACTCTCCTCAAATCTTATTCACATAAGTTTCACACTTCATGCTCATAATTAATAATGTTAAAATGTTAATAAACTGACCTGTTTAGTATATTGTTCAAAAGTCCATAAGGCCTGGTAATTCAAAATAATCAAACTTTAGAAATCAATAATTTTGGAGTCAGTCAATGAACTGCTCAATCCGTAAGGATCTTTTTGAAAGTGTCTAAGAATACTAAGTAGTACACTTCTCACCAGAGTATCCAATCAAATACCTGGTTTCATCCATGCATGAACAGCATGCTTAATCAAATGGGGAACACTATGGAGAAGCCTTAGTGCAATAAATATATACAATCGCTCTTACCTACCGGTAATACTTAGTATGGAAATACATTATGGACAAAAATTAAAAACAATAATTCAAATATGTCTTATTAAGTAATTTTTTATTGATAAAAACATGCAGTCACATATGTTTGTTCAAATACCCCCCCCCCCCTTCCCCGGGACCCACTTTTACAATATATTTAAACTAATACTGAACTGATTTTTGCTTTTACCTAGCCAATTGCTCAGGTGACCTATGTGGCCCCTGGGCCTCTTATCAGAAATTAGGTCACATGGTAGGACTTTTTGGTCACATATCGAATTATCTATCCTTTATATCTAATTTAAGATTTCCACTGGATTTGTCCATCAACAAAGACAGTCAAAAAACAAGTGAGTCATTAAAAAGAAAATATTATACTAACATCTTCACGTTTAAAATGATATTTATCGAAAATGTCCATCATTTACATCATTTTGCTTCATTAATTTGAGATTAAATTGCTAAGTCATTTTTTTTTAATTACAGATCACGTCTCTGCTTCCGAAGACATTCCCGTAAATGACAAAGAAATACAAACAGATATAACAATGGTAGAAATGGCTGCCTATTGCTGCTTTCATGCATGTAAGCTGAACAATACATGCATCTTCATACACCTTCATTCAACCACTATATATATCTTTTGAATCCTTAGTTTGAGAAAAATCAAACGTAGTATGCCTGTTTTCACTAAGGGAGGAGATGAAGTGGCTTTGAGAACACAAGGTCGATAGTCAAAGTAATTGACAGATTGAATGATTTCCTAAATATTTAGAAACTCTACTTGACAGACATTTACTTTTTTCATAGAGCCCTTACAGGATTCATGATCCTGACTAAATATACATCAAAAGATCAATAGTTAAATTTCAGATAGGACCGCTCTTTGTTCGTTCAATATCTTGAAAACGCATTGCTTGACAAACTTAGTACATAAGTCTCCTTTGAAGTCAGACGACGCGTTCCTCAAAAATGTATAACTTTTCCCAAAAACTTGCCGTTGAAGTCTAGGTACTTACACAAGTTTCCTCACAAAAACTTTGGGTACCTTACCAGGCATTTGAACCAGATACCATATAGTGAAATTTCTTATATATTTCATATGTGTAATCATCTGAATGGCCTTCATTACAATTATCGATGTATTTATATTTGATAACATATTGAAAACAATGTAGAAATCACAAGATAATGACAAATATGCATAATTTTTATATAATACCAAGAAATACAAAAGATATATTTGAGGAACGTGTCGTCCGTCCTTAAGAAGTAGTTTTCAGCAATGTTATTGAAGTCTGATTGAGATCAAAATTAACACTATGTTGCCCTTATCCAGGAGTTACTCAATAATTTTCACCATCAAACATTAAAATCGTAGCATTCTAATACTGCTAATTACACATTTCTTGGGTTTTAATGTATATGAAATTTTTCTTGAAGATTTAAACGCGCAGATACAGACTGGTATGGCTATGCCACCGTTCTACAATTTCTATCCACACTTCCCGAGATGTCCATGGGAACAAGGTAAAAAAAATCTTCTTTGTATTTATCTTGAATGTTCTTTCCTTTCTTTGTTTTTGAAAAAAATTGCTAAACTCTGTGAACTTAAAGTCTAGTCTCTTTCTCTTTTGCTCTTTCCTTCCCATCTTATTGTCATTGAATCAATGTTATATAAAAAGTAAAATTCAAGGATTCATGTGTGCTTTTCTGTTTTAATTTACAAAAGTAGACTGATAACTTTATCAAAAGGGTTTTTCGATTGTAAATAATCAGTTGCATTACCACTTTATCATGTGAGGAAAAATTAAGGATCATTATTCTATTTATTGCTGTTGTAAAGTTTCAAGTCCCTATTACAACTTTTCTCTTCCTTTGTTATTTAAGTATAAACCAGTAGAGCTACAGTCTCGACAGAGAATTCTGGTTAAAGAATATAAATACCAGGGTCATTCATTAAGTAATACAACTGAAAACAAAAAAGGGTCATTCGTTAAGTAATACAACTGGAAACAAAAAAATTTGAAGCCTTAGTTTCAAATTATTTATTACATTAATCCTTCAAAATATTCCCCGTTTACCTTAATACACTTTTCAAATTTCTTTATCCAAGACCAGAAAACCTCAGCATATTCGTCTTTATGTATACCTATAAGGCAGATAGATGGCAAAGTCAATGGCCCATCTGTAGCCATAGCGTCTTCCGGACATTTTCTTTAGTTTAGTAAAGGGAAAAAATCGCATGGACTCAGATCTCTAATTCTTTCAATCCTAAATCCTGTTTATTTACCTCTTTATGTTTGTGCGCAGTAGCATTTTCATGCAGCAGGTGAATTCCAAGAAGGTCTGTCTTTGGGCGTCTTTTACAGAAGAGATGTTTCACTTTGTTCAATATTCTGTTTTTGTAAAACAAGCCGTTTACAGTCTTCCTTTCAGTACAGGGATTTGAACGATTGCACCTCGAGAGTAAAAGAAAATTCTGTTCAAATCCTTTATTTGAACTCTGACATATTCTAGCAATAACGGGCCTTCAGAGTTCTGCTGCATTTTCTAAGTCACATTACATTATCAACTTTTCTTTGAGGCTCAAAATAGTGAAGCCAGGTCTCATCACTTGTTAAAATGCTGTAAATTTTCTCTTGTCACAACTGAAAATAATTAAGTTCTCTTGCCATTTTTTACCCCTGTCTTCTTTTGTTCCACCTGGCTGAAACTTTCCTAAGATTAAGTTTTTAGTTAAAATTTTCTGTGCTGCTCCTTTTAAAACCTGGAGGGCGCCCTTGCAATGATTTACATTGTGTATCGTGCATCTTCTGTTATCAATGTACTCACAGCATCAATATTTCTATGGATCAGAACGCTTTTTGATCGTCCTGTACGTGATTGATTTTCCAAACGTCTTTCTACTTAAGGAGGCTAGGGGGTCAACAAATTACTTTTTCATTAACCACCAGATATAACTTAAATTTTGGAATATGATATCTTAAGCTGTCAAGTATCATTTGGCAAAGAAAAATTTCATAAATTTTAGTTTTAAGATTTGATCATTTTCTTTTATCTTTATATGGAGCTCTTCTTCTAAAGGAAATCAAAATAGGCTTAAAATGGCCACAACCACCCAGCCCCTTTAATTGAATTTTTTCATCCATCTGCAGACTATACTGTATGGAATTACACACTTCCTATAAACATCATCAATCATGTTTGTAAGTGTCTTTAAATTGTTTCCCTAGCAAAACGCAGTTTTTTCATATATGATCGAATTTCCATTTTCATCTTAGCGGCCATTCTTGAGCTGAAAATCACTCAATGTGGTGACCATGCCGTTTTTGAATTGTAAGAACTTTAAGAAAACGGAAGAAAACTCCGTGCAGTTTTCGGCAAGTGAGAGAGAATAAATAAAACTTAAAAGACCGTGAAAAGAAAATCTAAAAATACTGCGTATTTTGTATGGAAAATCAGAAATTGCATTACTTAGTAAATGACCCTCGTATGTATTAAAATCGTCCAATTCTTTTTTATGCCGCCCTTCGATGAAGGGAGGGCATATTGCTTTGCTGCTGTCTGTCTGTCAGTCCACTTAGTTTCCGTTTATTTTCTTCACAACCGTTGCACATACTGAAATAAAATTTGGTATACAGATTTATCAGAAAAATATCTAGGTCAAGTTGTGTTTTGGGTCTGGTCAGGCCATTTTTGACAGAGTTATGCCCCTTGGATTCCAATTATTTGCAGTTTCCGTTCATTTTCTTTGCAACCGTTGCACCTACTGAAATGAAATTTGGTAAACATATATATTAGAAAAATATCTAGGTTAAGTTATGTTTTGGGTACGATCACACCATTTTTCACAGACTTATGTCCCTTGGGCATAGAAAAATTCCAATTATTTGCAGTTTCCATTCATTTTCTTTGCAGGATTTGCACATACTGAAATGAAATTTAGTATACAGATTTATCAGATAAATATCTAGGTCAAGTTGTGTTTTGGGTACGATCGCACCATTTTTCACAGACTTATGCCCCTTGGACTTAGAAAAATTTCAATTATTTGTAGTTTCCGTTCATTTTTTTTTTTGCAGAGGTTGCACATACTGAAATGAAATTTAGTATAAAGATTCATCAGATGAATATCTAGGTCAAGTTCTGTTTTGTGTACGATTGTGCCATTTTTGACAGAGTTATGCCCTTTTGAACTACAAAAATTCCAATTTGGGGGAGGGGGCATAAGTGTTTTACAAACATCTCTTGTTTTTTTCATAGTTATTATTTTTGCTTTCACATTTACAGACTACACAATATATTAGTTTACATTCAATACATGTTATCAGTTATTTTCCCTAGTAATCCATATTCTACAATTCCTCTTTGGTAAATACTGATACCTGTTCCTTTCAAAAAGCTGCAAAAAATATATGACATTAATGTATTATATGAAACTGTAAAGCTTTATATACAAAGAATTAAAAAAGGGGGTGGGGGTCGACAAGGATAAACAAAAGAAATTAGTGAAGTGGGGTAGTAGTATTCATTGTTTTAACATATTTGTCCGTTTGGATATGAATTCAGAAAAATAAATACGTACATGTAGCATATTATCATAAATAATTTTCCAGTATTTTTCATATTCTAATATTTACAATTTCTTAAAAGTATAGCTTTCTAAACTTATATTCTATCTACAATATTTTTTCTAGCATTGTGATACTTAATTTAGGCACATTTTTTAAACCAACTGGCAAAAATAAATGTTTAACAGTAAATAGTATTATATTGTGTAATCTAAACGTGTTTTTATTGATGAATTTCCCAAATAGTGTATCCTTTCTATCAATATTAATAATAAAATGATTTTTAAAAAAGAAAACCACAACTCAATGTGACACCATATTTTTTTTTACACAGAAGCACTCAAAAATTAAATGGTCAATTGTTTCAACTTCTTGTTTACAAAATGGACAAACAGGTGAATCAATTAGTTTAAGTTTATAAAGGTATTTATTAGTTGCAATTATCCTGTGCAGGATTTGAAATTGCATCCAGTGAAATTTTTCCTCTTTTGTGACTTTAAATGGTAGTTGAAATGTTTTGTTCCATTCTAAATCGCCAAAAAATATTCCATTATTTCCCCTTTTTTTTAGTTCTTTGATTGCTAGCTTTTTTTCTAAGTGAGTATATTGTACATTTCTTTACAACCATTTGTGCTTTTATAAAAATTGTAAATTTAATAAAATATTTATGTTTTTATATTACCATAATATAAAATGCTATACATGGCATTTTATATATTCTCCCACTAAAAGAATAATCATCAACTACGTCTGTCTTTTTTTATGCGCCCGAATCGAAGGATCCGAGGCGTATATTGTTTTTGTCCTCTCTGTTTGTCTGCAAACTTTTGAACCATGAATGGTTGAGACAGAGACTTCATAAATGCATACTCCACTAATTAAGTTCTTTCATATGATACCATGGTCAATGACCTTGTGACCTTGACTGTGACCTATATGCTAAAAATAGTTTTTTCTGAACCATAAAATATAGACTTTATTTTTGGTATGCATATATCATTGATTAAACTCTCTCACAAGGTCAATGACCTTGTGACCTTGACCGTGTCCTATATGCTCAAAATAGCTTTTTTTAACCTTCACCACAACTTTTGAGCCATGAGAGATAGAGACTTCATATTTGGTGTGCAAACTTCACTATCAAGTTCTTTCAAATGACACCAAGATCAATGACCTTGTGACCTTGACTGTGACCTTTATGCTAAGAATATGTTTTTTATTGGCCTTGACTTTGGAGTTTGATCCACTTTAAGCAAAAAACTAAAAAAGCCCTAACAAAAAACTACTATAGTAAACTATAGTTAACTATAGTTTACTATAGTAAATCAAAGTTCCAAAGTTTTCACATAGTAAATCAAAGTTCCAAAGTTTTTACTATAGTAAATCAAAGTTCCAAAGTTTTCGCCATAGTAAATCAAAGTTCCAAAGTTTTTACTATAGTAAATCAAAGTTCCAAAGTTTTTACCATAGTAAATCAAAGCATCAAGTTTTTGTATTTTGTTTTATCAAGTTTTCTTTAAATTATTAGTTTGTTTTAAGGGGAATGATATTGGTTTGTTTAGGCTGGTTTTGTTGTTCATCTTAATTTAGATATGCAATGTAATTAATTTCAATGCAATATTTATCTTTGACAGTAGGAAAAATGTTATCTGAAGGTCAGGAAGCAAATATTTTGATTCTAAATGACGGAAGTTTTATCTTATAGTAATTTTTTCCCCATAAACAATAATAAATATTGCTTATTTATCGGTGCAAGAGACAATTTTTACATTAAAATTCATTATGTGTACTTTGTTCTTTTAGGGGACAGGTCGGGTTTTTCAAACGTTCTCTAAAACTTTAATGAATCTTGTTCTTGAAATTTCATAAAATGTACTGAATTGGAAGCAAAACATAATTCCAAGGGTTTTATATTACTTAATCAAAGTTCCAAAGTTTTCACTATGGTAAATCAAAGTTCCAAAGTTTTTACTATAGTAAATCAAAGTTCCAAAGTTGATACCATAGTTATTCAAAGTTCCAAAGTTTTCAGTATAGTAAATCAAAGTTCCAAAGTTTTTACTATAGTAAATCAAAGTTCCAAAGTTGATACCATAGTTATTCAAAGTTCCAAAGATTTCAAAGTTTTCATCATAGTAAAGCAAAGTTCCGAAGTTTTTACTATAGTAAATCAAAGTTCCAAAGTTCTCACCATGGTATAGTAAATCAAAGTTCCAAAGTTATTACTACAGTAAATCAATGTTCCAAAGTTTTCACTTTAGTAAATCAAAGTTCCAAAGTTTTCACTATAGTAAATCATAGTTCCAAAGTTTTAACTTTGGTACTATAGTTAACTATAGTTTACTATAGTTAACTATAGTTTACTATAGATAACTATAGTTTACTATAGTTAACTATAGTTTACTATAGTATTTTTTTGTTAGGGAGTTTTAAAAATATTTCACACTTGTATTCCTTTTCACAAGACCTTCCTTTGGATACCTTGACATTAGAGTTTAACTTGCATTCGAGAAACTTCAACCCTCGCTATTAATTGCCAGACGAGGGCATTAGAGTTTTACAGACTTAAATATCATGCCTCGAAGATTCGGTAGTATATAGTTTTTGTTCTGTCTGTCCGCTGTTTTTCTGCAAAACTTTAATCTTAGTACCAATATATTTTGATTGGTTGGGGCTTTGGCTTTTATATTTTCCATGTGTATTTCTTGTGAGTTGTGACAATATCTTTTATTGGGTACTACTAGATTTGACCTCCTGACTTTCGAGTTTGACCCACATTTACCAAAAATTTCCAAACTTTAACCTTGGCTATAAGTTTTGGATAGTTGGTACTTGGGCTTTCATACTTTACATGTTAATGTATATTCATGATCAAAAGACCTTCCAATCAATATAAATCATTTTTACACTGATCTAGTAGTTTGACTTACTGTAAGAAAAAAATTAAATTTGAACACATTTTGTTTTTAAAGCAAACATTATACAGACCTTAGAAAGAAAATAATTTTTGCAACGTCACAATTTGAGATGAATTGTCGAATAAAAGGCTTATCATTTTTACAGCAAGAATTCCTGAAGGGGACGTTTTATGCAGAATGAACGAATTTGAGCGTGAAAAACGGGAGGAGAGACGGATGGAATATAATGCCAGAATAGAAAGTACGTAAAGGCATGTTGTGTTGTTGAATGCCTTATAATATACTATAACATTTAATGTTTTACCCTTAATTTTGCAATGTGCTCTCAACATCATGGTTTGCACAATTAAAAAAATGGGTAACTACTGACATATTTTTTTAAAAAGTTTTTTTTCTCGACAGACTAATATTTTTATATGCTCCATGATTTGCGCATGGTTTTTTAGCTCTACTGGTCAGAGACCAGAAGAGCTTATGCGATAGTAATGCGTCAGGCGTCCGCCCGTCTGTCTGCAAACAATTTTTCTAAATGCAATTCCTCCAACATTTTTGGTCTGATTCCAATATAACTTGGCACACAAGTAGACTACACTAAGATACATAATTCTGTATATCGGTTTTTGATTTCGATGAACGGTGTTGCCGTGGTTACTAAAAATAGAAATTTCTGTGAAATGCATTCAAAATGCTACTCCTCCTACATTTTTGGTCTGATTCCAATATAACTATGCACACAAGTAGACTACACTAAGATACATAATTCTGTATATCGGTTTTCTATTTCGCTGAAGTGTTGCCGTGGTTACTAAAAATAGAAATTTCTGGGAATACTTTCAAAATGCACTTCCTCCTACAGTTATGGTCTCATTTCAATATAACTTGGCACACAGGTAGACTACACTAAGATACGTAATTCGGACTTTATTGCTATTTATTGCTGTTGTAAAGTTTCAAATCCCAACTGCTACTTTTCTCTTAATTTGTTTTAAGTACAAACCAGTAGAGCTTCAGTCTCGACAGAGACTTTTGGTTAAAGACAGAAATCATATAGATTGCAATTTGTCTCATACCAACCAGAAATACATTTACATTCACAGGAATTGTTATAAATTGAGCAGTTGCCATGTATAAACATGAAGGAATCTTATTATTTTCGGGATTTTCAAATCCTTACAACAACTATATGTTTAATAGATTAACTAAGGTTTGATAATAGATCATAAACAAATACAGAGCTATATATATATGCCAAAACAATTTATTATATTACTATGAAATCTATAGAAAATGATTAGATATGAAATACTTCTCAAATTGTCTTTGAGTCTGTGACTGAATCCTACATGTGTATTTATACTACTTACTAGTATACATCATAAGCATTTAACTACAGGGGGGTCCTGTCCTCCTGTAGTGATGCCATAAGGAGGTGGAGTATAAACTTTTTTTAAAATTAGGTGCTTTAAACCTCTCTTTGGCAATTTACATCTAAGATAAATTATATTTCTACGTGTATATATATTGATATATGTAACTACATGTATGAACAAATTATCACTTAAACTTCTACTGTTATTGTCTTCTTTTCAAATTAAATGTATTTTGATATGAACAAAAGTAATGTAAATGAGTTACTAATGGGAGTTTATCATGAAAAAGTATTGGAAAATTGTGATATTATCTTTTTATCCAAAGGTGATCTGGCCTTAAAAGAATACAAAAATGCGAGTAAAGCATACTCGGAAATGAACAATGTCGCGACCTTTCAATACCCAATCGCATGTTTCGAAATATTTTTGTTAACATGATGTCAGTTGTTGATTTCAATTGCGGTGGAAACAAATATTTTCATTGGCTGAACATGATGTCATAGCATAGAGCCATTAATATTCAAGATTACGACAATTTATAAGATCAAGTAGCCATGGTAGGAGAGAGAAATATGCCGACTCCGAACCGTATCTGTGCGTTTGGATATATCCACAGTAAAGAGGGTGTTGCAGTTCTTTTGTTATTTTCCCTAGATGTGTAGCAGATTAAAAGAAGAATTTTATGTTACAGAAACTGATATGACTTTTTTTCAAATGCAACAGTATGTAAAGAAATATCAGGAAAAATATTTAGAATCTGTGTATTCACTTCCAATTTGCCATTAAATAAAGTGTGAATTAGTCTCACGGCAAAATACATCAGATTTTTCGTTTTTTAAGGAGGGAATCCCCAATGTTCTGAAAAATTGCCTCCTTGAAACAGAATAATTTTGATATATGCACAAAGGGACAGGAATTTTCTTCAAAACTGTCTTTTCCGATTTTCGTTTCAAAGGGACATATTTCTGAAAAACTCAAAAATTGAATAAAAATTATTCTCCATACGAAATGCAAATTCTGTACATTAAAAACAGCATTGAATCATTGTGTCTGAAATGCTGATGGCCTTCCAACCAACACTTTTACCAGAGAATGGGTTCGAATCCTGGAATGGGTCATTTTAGCATACTTTTTTTAGCTCTACTGGTCAGAGACCAGAAGAGCTTATGCGATAGTAAGGTGTCCGTCGTCCGTCCGTCTGTCTGTCTGTCCGTCTGTCTGTAAACAACTTTTCAAAACGCTACTCCTCCTATAGTTTTGGTCTGATTTTAATATAACTTGGAACACAAGTAGACCACACAAAGATACATAAAATAGTGCATCGGTTTTTGATTTCGATGAACAGTGTTGCCATGGTACTTACAATAGAATTTTCTGTGAAAATCCTTTAAAATGCTACTCCTTCTACAGTTTTGATCTGATTTCAATATAACTTGGCACACAAGTAGACTACACTAAGATACATAAAATTGTGCATCAGTTTTTGATTTTGATGAATGGTGTTACCACGGTTACTAAAAATAGAATTTTCTTTGTTCTACAGCTTTGGTCTGATTTCAATATTACTAAGCACACAAGTAGACTACACTAAGATACATAAAATAGTGCATCAGTTTTTGATTTCGATGAATGGTGTTGCCATGGTTACTAAAAATAGAATTTTCCGGGGAATACCTTTAAAACGCTACTCCTGCTACAGTTTTGGTCTGATTTCAATATTACTTGGCACACAAGTAGACTACACTAAGATACATTAAATAGAGCATCGGTTTTTGATTTCGATAAATGGTATTGCCATGGTTACTAAAAATAGAATTTTCTGTGAAATTCCTTTAAAATGCTACTCCTTCTACAGTTTTGATCTGATTTCAATATAACTTGGCACACAAGTAGACTACACTAAGATTCATAAAATAGTGCATCGGTTTTTGATTTCGATGAACAGTGTTGCCATGGTTACTAAAAATAGAATTTTCTGTGAAATTCCTTTAAAACGCTACTCCTTTTACAGTTTTGGTCTGATTTCAATATTACTTGGCACACAAGTAGACTACACTAAGATACATAAAATTGTGCATCAGTTTTTGATTTCGATGAATGATGTTGCCATGGTTACTAAAAATAGAATTTTCTGTGAAATTCCTTTAAAACGCTATTCCTCCTCAGTTTTGGTCTGATTTCAGTATTACTTGGCACACAAGTAGACTACACTAAGATACATAAAATAGTCCATCGGTTTTTGATTTGATGAACAGTGTTGCCATTGTTATTAAAAATAGAAATGTCTGTGAAATTCCTTTAAAACGCTACTCCTTCTACAGTTATGGTCTGATGGCAATGGCTTCTTTTCTCATCCTTTGTTATAAGTACAAACCAGTAGAGCTCGACAAAGACTTCTGGTTTACATATGTAATGGTAGTGCAATATTTTTTTTTTTGAGAGAGAGAGAATATCAAAAAATTAATCGAGCTAGTAATAACACTACACTAAAAATGTTGGTTTTAATTGATTTCCTTGATATACTGTGACTTAAAACTAATGATATAATGTTTTATGTAGTTTTGTTTAAAAAGTAAAGTATTCTTTAAACATACAGAAGTTTTGGCAATTTTGATTTATTTTGGTCTGTTATTTTGAAGCCAAGATTTGATTTGAAACAAATGCCTTGAAAAATATTTTCGCACGATGTTTAGTACAGAATACATGTATCTTTCAAAATGCTATACAAAAAAATGTGTGTGCGTTTTGTTGTTCTAAATTTTCTCATGCAAAATGACGAAAGTGTTATATATATATAAAAAAAATAATAAAAGGTTGATGTTCATTAAAAGTATGCCAATAGGTTCCTATGAGAGGAAAACTATGCATGATTTAAACATAAATCGTGAAGTGTTTTGTTGTATCAAGTAGGAAATACCTGCCGATGTATAGGGAATAATCGTGAGTTTCTGCAACACCCTCTTTTTCTATATGATCCAGGGAACTCCTAGCAACCAAGGTGGTGATATATTTGTGAAAGTCTCTGCGAAGGAATTGGCTCTACATTTATAGTACGCCTAAATTAGCAAGAGTTATTTCCCGTTGGTCTCCATATTGGAGGTCAATATGCTCATACATCCAACTTTACTTTTTATACTGGCCAGTGTGGGATAGAAAGCATAGTTTTTTGAGAAATATAGATTTTTTAAAGCATCGTTTATTTCCGTATTTTTATTTGAAGATTTCCCTACTTATATTTCTGCAATTCCCTCTTACATTAAGTAAGACTAATGGAAAAATCTCGGAGAGAAAATACATCTTATGAAAAGTTGATCTATTTTGAAAGATTTTGAAGTTCCTCAACTGATATAAAAATGTTTAAGAGAAAAAGAAAAGAAAAAAAAAACATCGACCTATCAAAATGTAGAAATATCCTGGGGTAGTGTAGATTCTAGAGTGTTAAAATCATGACCCCCCCCCCCCCCGTCAAAATAGATACTACTTTGGGAAAATCTGGTGATGAACAGCAGTGCTAATCAATAGGAATCTTGTTTGAGAGTAAGCTCTTGAGTAGTCAATAAACAAAATAAGCAGGTAATAATGTAACATTGATCAACTCGGAGTAAGCTTTTGAGAAGCGAAAAAAAAATATCAGATAAAGTTAGTTATCTTTTTTTATTAAACAATTCTCAAACAATTCAGTCAATAGTTGGTCTGTTATAACATTCCAATGTGGAACAGATTTGGCAAACTTTGTGGTGTCTTTTTCAGGTTCACCTGGATATATCGAGTCAACATATTAATATTAATTGATTGTATGTTGTTCAACTTCCCTCTCGAAAATTTTTCACTTAGATGCCAACATTCCAAAATGAAACATATTGAGATAACGAACAGTAATGAAGATCAAAAGGCCATTGAACAATACAAAGTAGGAGCAGAGCAAAAACATAACAGGTGGGATCAGGTGCCATGCTGGAGAGAGCATCCCCTGCCGACCGGACACCCGCCATGTGCTCCTTGTCATGATCGGGAAGTAACGGAAAAATCCGTCGTTAATTCAGTGTATAAATAATGGACTAACAATTACCTGTGAAAAACGTCAGTCAGCATTTGACTCAATGATAAATTGTATTTGCTGACAAGGTCATTGTATCGACCGTAGAACTTAACAAAATGATGACTTTAAACGAGACTGCTGATATTCTTGTTTCATCAACTTGTTTGTCAATAATTTACCTCGTTTTAGAAATTGTTCATACGTAGAGAATGCTCTTGCGTATCGAATCAACTGAGATATATAAATTCCGTATGCAGGTGATGGACGTATATTGCTGCATAAGTAAGGGAAATTGACGATAGACAAGTTAGTCATCACGTTTACATGTAGCATAGAGCTTGGTTGTTAGATTACAGTTAACGCCTTTTCAAGTAAAATATCTAATTATGAAACAGATGTTTCAGACTGTAATATCTTTTGTCACAAGCTCACCAAGATATATTGTATACTATTCGTATAGGAATGGAAATTACCATTTTAAATTGACAATACGTCGTCGATATATCTAAATGTCAAGTTAAAGCCGCAGCAAGTGTTTTCTTCTTTTAACGCAGATTTCGCAGATATTCTACTTCATATGAATACAAATATAGGTCTGCTAATAACGGAGCGCAATTGGTACCCATAGGAATTACAATAGATTGTTGGAAAACATGGTCTCCAAAATCTAGCGTTTTCCTTTTCTGATGTATAAGTTTTCGATTAAATTCTGCTTCATAAGGAATATAGCCTTTTAACATTTGTTTTCAAAAATCTTGGTCTATAAAAATTTTGTAAATGAGGAAGTCAAGGATCCTTTCAAGGACGTGTGAAAATCTACTGGTTTTAACGAAGTAAAATTACACACGCTTACTCTCCATTGCCGCCTACAATTAGCAACCACTTAATTCAATAAAAATGGTAATTTGGCCATGAAATCTTTAAATAAATATAAAGAACAGTTCAAGGCTATAGATTATTTATTTTAATACCAGCGCTAAATAGTAAGTTATACTTCAATTCGGCTATTGAAAAAAGGGGTAGGCGATATTTCCCATTGAAGTAAGACTTTCACGCATCACAATATTTTGAAATAGTCGTGGATATGACAACCAGTATCAGCATCCCTTTTTACCCTTTATCACACCCTTTATTACACTTTCCCGGAACATTTCTTTATTTTTCATACGTAGTACCTAGGGTCTTTTTCTATTTGTTTATGAAGTTAACTTATATGTTTGAACATACAAGGCGCCTTATAACTGACGTCAAATAAGGGGGGGGGGGGGGGAGTGGCCAATTTTTTTCAATGCCAATTTCCTTTCACATCTAATTTCTTGCATACAATACTACATTTCCTTGATATCACTTTAGTTTGGTATGTGGTAAGAAGGGGGGGGGGGGGGCAACCAACCTTCCAATGAACATTTTCAATAGTACATGTAGAGGTAATGTTGGGAAAAAAGTGGGGTTGGGGCAGGCCCCCTTTTGCTACCTGCCTGAAACATATGTTTCTATCGTGCAATGAAATATTTTGAAAAGAAGTAAGAGCTTGGTAGAGCATTTGCTGGATCCAGCAAATTATTCATGTACATGTATGTCCTTGTTATGAAGATTAGGAATTATCCAATACAGATAGTAGGGTAAATCAAACATTCACCTTGGTTAACTGGTATAAATAGTATTTAGCACTGTCAATAATTATTTAAACAATTTCTAGCCCGCAATGTTCAACTAAATATTTTTAAAAATTATATGAATTATTTTGTTGTAATTTCCTTTGTTTGTCTCTCTGATTGTGTCATTCATTATGCAATTCATTACAATTAATTTTTACCGAAAGTTTCAAGTACATGTATTTGTACTTAATTGAAAGTGACAAATTGGCAGTTTTGACGTTATCCAGGTCAATACATAAGAATGTTAGTGAAAAACTCAGTACAAAACTGTCAAAACATACCAGGTAAGAAAAGAATTGACCTGTTCAATTTTTTCAATTAACAATGTGTTCTTGTTGAAATTTCTTGTTAAAATTTCAATTAACGCAAAGAAACATTCTTGTAGGAGTTTGCTATCATTTAATCATATAATAAAACAGAATTTTTTATTTGATTTGCAAATTAATTCATTATGATGAATATAAAGTGCTGGTAGGGCAAGTAAAAATTGAAGTAGGGCAAGTGAAATTTGACCATGCACTTGCCCGTGGGCAAGTTCTCGAAAAATCTATTTGTCAGCCCCTGAGCACTGTCAATAATTATTTAAACAATTTCTAGCGAATATTGAACTATTGTTACCCTGGTAATTATACCCCCTCCCGGCAAACGAAGTTTGGAGGGGGGGTATATAGGAATCAGCTTGTCCGTCTGTCTGTCTGTGTGCAAACGTGTCCGGTCCATCTCTTTCTTACGAAGGAACAATAGAATCTACTACTTCACACAAAGATTGCTCATGACCTAAGGATGTGTCAAGACCTTGAGCAAAGGTCATTCTTGGAAGTTCAAGGTCATTGAAAAAAAAAACACTTTTGTATCCGGTCCATATCTTTCTTATGGATAAACTTCGAAAGTTCCTGTTTTACACAAAGATTGCTTATATCTTGAGGGTGTGTCATACTCTTGACCCAAGGTCATCTGTGAAAGTTCAAGGTCGCTGAAAGAAAAAATTCATAATTCATGTTTGGTGCATATATTTCTTATGGAAAAACTTGAATATACAACTTCATACAAAGATGGCTTATGACCTGAGGGTGTTTTATGACCTTGAGTCAAGGTCCTTTAAGTTCAAGGTCACTGAAAGAAAAATTTCATAATTCATGTCTAGTCCATATCTTTCTTATGGATAAACTTGGTAAGTTCCTGTTTTACACAAAGATTGCTTATGTCTTAAGGGTGTGTCATGACCTTGACCCAAGGTCATCTGTGAAAGTTCAAGATCACTGAAATTTCATAATTCATGTTTGGTACATATCTTTCTTATGGAAAAACTTGAATATACTTCAAACAAGATGGCTTATGACCTGAGGGTGTTCTACGACCTTGAGTCAAGCACATTTAAGTTCAAGGTATTTCATAATGCATGTCCGGTCCATATCTTTCTTAGGGGATAAACTTTGTAAGTTTCTGTTTTACAGAAAGATTGCTTATGTCTTGAGTATGTGTCATGATCTTGACCCATGGTCATTTGTGGAACTTTAAGGTCACTGAAAGAAAAAAATATATACTAGTAATTTGTGCCTGGTTCATATCTTTTTTATGGATAAACCTGGAGGAGGGTTCCTCTTTAACACAAAGCTTATTACCTGAGGGTGTGTCATGGCTTTAAACCAAGGTCATTAATGCAAGTTCAAGGTCACTGACAGAAAAAATTCATTATTTGTGTCTGGTCTTTTTCTTTAGTTTTTATTTTGTTTTTATTAGGCTGCACCATCGTTTCATTCATCAAAAATATGAGCAATTACATTTGCACTAAAAAAGTTTCAGCATTTTTCTCTTCTCTTAGATCCATAAAATATTCATGATTTGCCACCTCTGAAAAACACAGCGGGGGTATCTAGTCCCTTTAAGAGAGTTCTAGTTATATTTTTTAACTCAGCAATTTTAGAGCTAGGAACAAATAACAAAAACATATACGATATGTTCCTATTGTTCTCAATCCAAACGTATACCGTGTGAAAGTTTTTTTTTTTTAAATT
Source organism: Saccostrea cuccullata (assembly GCF_032062105.1). Taxonomy (NCBI): domain Eukaryota; kingdom Metazoa; phylum Mollusca; class Bivalvia; order Ostreida; family Ostreidae; genus Saccostrea; species Saccostrea cuccullata. The sequence goes on from NW_026919593.1 coordinate 111,303, forward strand.
TCTTTAATTTAAAAAAATCTAAAATCATCAACACTTAGGTCATATATAAGCTAACTTCGTTCTTTTATTTTCTTCAATAGTGTGGAAAAGAGACGTGGAAACTCCCCGTTCTGACAGTCCTTGTGAGATGAAAAATGACAGAAAATAACTCTTCATAAGTATACGCAAAAACAATTTGTGTGTCTTGATGTCTGTCCATTTTCATCCGTTCTGTGCATCCTGCAAACAGCAAAGCATATTTTTGCGTGTAGTTTTCTTTTCCTTTCATTTCTCGTTATATTCAGGAAGAAGATGATGAATGTTGTCAGAGTTTTCTCATAAACATTTAGAGATACATCATAAATATACCTCAACACTACATACCAAATAATATTGATCTGTAAAATAACATATATTCCACATCATTACCTTTAGAATTGGTAGCAAAGTATTTAGTTATATTGTGTGAAATATCATATATTTTTTCTTCAATAAAATGTAATAGAGAGCATTGAAAAAAGAAATTTAAAAATATTCCAGTTTGGATATTCAAAATTCGTCTTAAAATTTCCTTCACTCAAAAGATAAGTATACTATGTAAAGAATTCAATATAAAATATAAAAACCGATTTATTTCTTAAAAATCAAGTTGTAAAAAATTTCACCGGAAAAATTTCTAAGTATCTTTTCAAATGCAAACTAGAAATAGAAAGAGATTACTGATTAGTATTTTTCTGTAGTAAATTTTTAGCTGATTTTGTTTTATTTTGTTCAATATTTACCTGAATTGGTCACATGCCAAATGTTCTTGATTTTCAAGCTTCAGCTTTTGCAAGAGGAAAGTAACATTTTTTGTAAAATTTTTAGGTCCATTTAAAGTCTTATTTGGCTCTGTAAATTTTCTTTAAAATCAAAACTGTTCAATTTTGATTTTAAAAAAACCAATTAAATTTAATTCAGTCTTGGTAATTTCATATTTATTAAAATGACACACTTTTCTTGCGAGTCGATATCATAAATAACGTAATTTCCTCAAATCATCCAAAATTCTTTCAATATTTTGAATAGACCCCAACCTCTTATCCAAAATGTTAATTATATAAAGTCAAAATTGTGTCAGAAGATTATACGCCATGTTTCATTTGTTTGATTAAAGGAATGGCCTCCGATTTTTTTTCCTTATCTACTGGAACTCAATTACACCCATTCTTCAACGTGCAATTACAAGAACATAAAAAATATTGGTGTGTGAAATGGAATATTGGGACATTGTCAGTTAATTGGTTTATAGTTTGGGCCATTTTTTAGATAAAGGGAACATGGCAATTTTTGAATTCCAGTGACAGAGGGTTCTTTCAATAATCTTGTATGTCTAATATGTGAAGTTTCTAAGTTCTAGCACAATTTTGTTTCATATAGTCTATGTTGTATAATAACCTTTTTCCTTATGTTTTGTCATGATTTGGTTCATGAAATGTGACTACTGTAAACATTGCAAGATGGTCGAGTATATATTTTAAGTATAAGCAAGCTTGCATAGTTTTAGTATCCCCTTGCAACGGAGTTGGAGGCAATACAGTGATGATTTGCCCTTTGCAAGGGGATTGTTCGGCTTTTAATTTGTGTTGCCTTTTTTAACTGCCCCAAGTCACTCGCGTGACTTATTGCTATTTGTTTTCGTCCGTCGTCGTGCGTCATGTGTTAACATTTGAACATATTTTCAGCTTTTTCTCTGCAACCGCTCAACCAATGTTGCTATAAAGCGTTTATGGTTAAAGGGGAACGAAAATTCTGAATTTCACGCTCCCCCCCTCCCGGGGGCGCGGGGGGCTGACGGGTAGGGCTTCAATACTAAAATTAATGCCATCTTTAAACGCGTTCTTTACGCCTGGGCATCAAGCAGCCTTACTGTGGGCATGATTGTAACAAGCATTGAGTCCACTACTGAAATTGTGAATTTCACGGCTCATATGTCAGGGGTTCTGATATTAGGGCAGGGCTCTATTGATTATATAGAGAAAATGTATTTATTTAATTCTTTGAAAATCTTCTTTACTGCTGCTGGGTATTAAACAAACTGAACATACATAGTTATGGTGAAGACGGCTGCCTCTTCTAAAATTGTGAATTTCATGGCCCCTGGGTCTTTAAACGAAAATGAATTACTAGTAATTCCTTGAAAATCTTCTTCTCTACTGCTACATGTAGATATTAAACAAATTTATGATAAAGAAGGGCGCTTCTTCTAAAATGTGAATTTCATAGCCCGCAAGGTGAGTGTTTCTTATGTTAGGGCAGAACTATGCCCTCTACTCCTGGGTATTCAGCAGAAGAACTATCTATATAGCTATGATGAGCAACGGTCCTTCCAGGTTTGTCATTTCCAAGGCCCCTGGGTTAAGGGCACCGTAGAGGGAGGGGTTATGACATGTATATACTTAAAATGAATTACGGTAATGCTTTGAAATCTGCTCTGTGGCAACGCACTTTCAAAAAATTACGCTCTTTGAAAAAAATTTTCAAAGTGCGTTAAAATTGGGACAAAATCAAAAAAAAAATTGAAAAAAAATTGAAAAAAAAAATTTCAAAGTGCGTTAAGAGTGTACATAAACATTTTTTACCATGTGGACATTTAACACACTTTGAAAAAAATATGTATAAAACAAAAATTCTAGACTTAGTTTTTAGTAGTTGAGAGACTCAATTTGTAATAATTATATCTTTCGAAAAACGTTTTAATTTACATGTGTTTGGTTTACCCTCATTGAGAAGAAGGAGAAGAGTCTCTCAGCCCAACTCTTTTTTCTTATACAAAGCCGTCGGTAGCAAACTAAAAGTGGACATCTCCGCCCCCCACCCCCAGGTAAGCCCCGATTTTTTTTTTTTAAATGCCTATATTACAGTATATATATCTTTGCAAAACATTTGTGACTAGCACCCCTCCTCCCCCTGGTACCGATGCCTATGCAACACCGAAATTTATATATATTTACATAACTGGTGTGACGTTGAATACTTTCAATAAATTTTAATTTACATTAAGGTAGGATTCTTCTCTGGTTTCTAACTAGATAAAACATTCAAAGTATATTTGCTTATATGTCTTATAAATTGAGATGTAAGGAATTTAAAAGACCATATTTTTCTTTCCTCATCACAATTGTACAACTTTAAATAGAAATGGTAAACTGCGTTTGAAAACTAGCAGGGACTATATTTTTGGCGGAATGTTGGCGTATGAAAATATCTTCTTTTCTGCCTATCAAAATTATAATAGAACGATGAATTTAGTTATAATTTTTACTCAATCTAAGACTTGGAGAAATTTTTAAAATGTAAGTTAAATTAATAATGAGGGACTAAACTTTAAAAATATATCAAATAAATATGATTTTTCAAACAAACTAGAACTTTGTTAGCTTTTAAACGCTTCCTATCAAAGTGCAGATTTGAGCCAAAAATCCATAAAAAGTATTTTTTCTCTCTTAGTAAACGATCAAAACTTTTTGTTTTTGTATCATTTTGTACATTTATAAGACTTCTTTATTATATGTGAAAATAAGGAAAAGTTAAATATAGGAAGCATATGAAAATAACTAATATATCCTAAAAAATTAAGAAAAACAGAGAAAATTCGGATTAGGCAATATCCAGTTAAGTTAAATTATTTATGTAAACTTGGTAATATCATGCTATAGACCCGATATAGTAATGTTTTTATGCAAAAAGAACAATCTTTAAACTTTTGAAATAGAAGTAGGTATCACATGATTGGCAACAGTATTTTTGTATTCTTAATGTCAAGGAAAAAGATAATGACCTTGACCTGACCTTGCCCCTAATATAAAACGGTCAAATCTAATTTCACTGATACTATCACTTAAACATATTGTCTTCTTGATTCTGTGAAAATTTCATTGATTTTTAGATATTAGAAATATGAGAAGAATCCTACCTTAAATGCATGCAAACTGGAAAAAAATAAGTACAGCAAAACATTTAAGAGAGACAGAATTTTCAAAGAAAGGAAAAATCAAAATCGCTCACTTTCACATCCTGAAGTGACATTATCACCGAAAAGTTATCCAAAAGGTTCAATTATTTATCATAGATACTTAAGATTTTCAAGAATATTGGCCAGGCCATACAGTTTTTTTTTCAAAGTGCGTTAATATGGTCGATATCAACGCATTTTGAGAAGAAATTTTATTTTTTCAATCCAAATTTAACGCACTTTGAAAAAATTTTTCAAAGTGCGTTGTAACACTGCTCCTTGGTATTAATCAAACAGATTAACATTTGTGTGACGAGCAAGGGCGCCTTTTCCAAAATTGTGAAATGTGCGGATCCAGGGTCAGGGGTTCCAGTATAGTTGGGTATTACAGATTATTGCTGACTTTTACTGATTAGTTGAAATTCATTTAGTTCCCCTACTCTGCCTATGGGTATCAAGTAACTGAACAAAGCATGCTATGTATATAGTTATAATGAGCACTGCACCAATATTGTGAATGTCATGGCCTCTGATTTCAAACATGAACCATCTTCAATGGTTGGAAAGTTGTTACATGATGCTCAGATGCTCATAATTCTCATGGGCCTCTTGCTTTTAAATCGATGATGTTGTTTATGTGAAATGCATGTTACGTGTAGCGCTTTCAAGACGATCCGTTTAATTGTTTACTTATCAAGACGTATATTTAGACCAGGATTTGGTGTTGTTTGAGTCAAAGCTGTCACTGTGTATTAATCTTTCTTGACAGGTATATTTTAATGGCGTCTGAACTTATGCTGATTCTATGATGTGAAATTAACGAGATGAACTATTCTGCAATAATTTACTTTAAGATATTAATGGGTATAATTTCAACTGCCCCTTTTTTGATTACTAATGTCCCTCTTTGTTCGATATTAGAAGAAATGAATTTTTTGGCCTAATCTAGTGAACAATTACTAAACGCATCAAACTTAGTAATTCATCAAAGCATTACATGTAACAAACGCTTCCAAACTTTGATCAAGTTTACTTTTCACGAGTTCAATAAAAATTACTCCAAAAATCATAATTTTTAATGTTGGAAGCATTGTATTAAAAAATCCTGAAGTTGGCGGTATATTAATTCTTAATTTCAAACAACGTTTGACGATGCTCTCAACCATTTATTAATATTTCATTGTTTCAAAGTAATTATCTGCGTGCATTGTCATTTGTTTTCTTCCTAATTGCAATAAATCAATAAAATGTGTCTCAATAACATTTCTTTATTTTTTTAATTTAAGACTGTCAGTAGTTATCAATTATTATATGAAAACGAGATTCTATTTTGTGCTTATTCCAACTTATTATGATTATTTCCTAATATTACACCGGAATCTAAGCACTTAAAAGATCTTGATTTGTTTTATAATGATTCTCAGTCTGTTTAAAGATTTCAACCTTATACAGATGAAATATGAACATAGTGTTAAAGTAAGTATGTCATTTTCATTCGTGATAAGATATGGAACCAGGCCCTAAGACCATAAAATGAAAATAGACTTGAGTCAAAATTTCAATTTAATATAACTTTTGAAACAATTTTGATAACAAACCAAAATTTATACCATATGTTTAATTTGAAATATTATACAAACCTGTAAATTTTTGATAATGTATGAATTATACGTGACATGTTATTCAAAATCAAAATTTTGATCTAAGTCTATTCTCAGTTTATGGTCTCCAACCCAGGTATGTAATGTTCATCTATAGAAACATAATCAACACTGCATTTGTTATTTAAAGTTTAATGCGTCAAAATTGATATCTCTTGAACGGCTAAGCAAGTTTTATCAAAAACTCCTTTGGATTGTATGATTCTTCTGAATCCTCGCTCACCGCCCATCAAATAAATCACACTTAATGATTTATTCGTATTTATTATTAGTAACTTATTAGTAACTTATACTTTTAAAATGCAGATCTGTATTTAGCTTTTAAAAAGGGGAAGATAGATGTACACTTGTAATAATCCTTTGAATACTGTGGTGTACAAATTTATCAATTGACACAGGTATGAATTTTAGCTTATTAGAAAGCAATTTAATTACCTAATAAGTTGTAAAGTTACATGAGAAATTCTTCGAGATCAATCTGAGGCAAATGACAGATCAATATATTACATAAGTTCCCTTTGATAAATTTTTGTTTTGTAACACCCCAAACCTTCTCTATTTTTAGGACTATTTTTCTATAATCAAAGAGCAATACGTTAAGGGGTATCGAGTGTGAGCAGTTTGTCTCAAACATGTGACGAGGAAGGTTGAACAGAATCAAAGCAAGAGGAATTTTACGTCACCAGAGCTTCACATGGAGTACACGGGAACCAGACATCAGCATATTGGAATTCTTGTTCATTCATAACACTATTTAACAAAACATGATTTAACAAAACATAATTTAACAAAACATAATTTAAAAAGAACCTTGGAATTTGACCCACTTTTACCAAACAAAAATTCCACACTTTATCATATAGGCGATAGGTGCTAAGGCTTTTATTCCTCACTTAAGTATTCACTGTGACTAGACCTTTCAATAGGTATTAATATTTTTGACATTGACTTTAGATTTGACCCACTTTTAAACATGTTTAACCTTGATCATAACTTTTGAACAGTTAGGCCTTCATGTTTCACTCTATGGATTCTTTCACACTGGATTGCCTATGGATTTTCCCAATGCTTACAAGGAACATATGGCGGGGATGACCAGACAATAAGGGATGCTTATTAATCAATGGCAACATTTCAAACTTCTGTCCCAAAAAGCTAAGACTGGGCAAAAATATGTCAATATATGAAGGGAAATCGGGAATGACATCTTAACTAAGCCTCTTGGTTTCATGGATTCTCTGTTAGTAGCACCATACCCTCTTCACAGTCACGTTTGTATGTTCGAAGTCGGTAAGATTTTAAAACCATTTCTTCAGAGTAGCCCACTTATGGCTCAAGCTTGAAAGCAAACGTGAATCTATGTTAGCAAGGTTTCTTGTATTTAGATTGATAATACATAGCCAGATCAATTTCTGATCAACAGATTTGAAAAACGAGATGTGTTTGTGAAACACTGATGCTCCCGTATAGTAGCTAATCGTGAGAGTTCAAGTCTCTTATATGCAAGTATTTGATATTCAAAGGAAGGTCTTGTCACATAGAATTATACCTTGACAATTTGAATGAAAATGTCAGTCAATAATACATTTACAATAAATTGCATTTGTAATAATTGGATGCCAGATAAGTTATATGGTGGCCGATGTATCTTTTTTTTTCTATAGTGGCCGCTAGAGAAAATATTTTTCTACCTTGCACCAATCGGCTTCCGTAGAGGCCCAGTAGTGCAAACCAAAAATAAACCAAGAAAAACGAAATTATTAAATAAAGAAATCTAAATTACTAATTAATGAAAAAAAGATACGGATATTATAGATGTGCATGGTAAGAGCCTCAATCCCATTAATCATTCCATAAAGCTAACGTTTCTAACAGACCTGATTTTGTTTCAATAAAAAAAAACAAGTGCGATATTTGCATCAACAGGTAAATTAAATAAATTATTTTGACATATAAATACTAGATGCTGTCATGAGACAGTAATACCCGCACTAAGCTGTTTCCTCTAAATAAACACTCCTTCATATTGGGCTTTCCAAGGAAAAAGTCAAAATAATTCTATAATTTAAGCACTACATATATTCGACAAATCGAGCATAAAATTCTCAGGTGACCAATGAGCCTCTTATATGTATTTCATATATTAAATCATTTTCAGTCTGAAATAACAGCATTTAATTAATGATGTAAATTAGTTTTTTGCCCATAATATTGGAACTTTTTAAATTTATTCCCTCAACAACAAATAATATTAATTTAGTATAAAAAGTTTTTGATGAATTTATCAAAATACGCAAACTTTTTTTTAGCATTTGTTCAGGCAAAAAAAAAAAAAACAAAAAAAAAACAAATTGAAAATCCAACCCAATCAATTTTTGTCACCCCCCACCCCCAACACACACACACACGCAGGTTTTCTGAAATGGCCTAGATGGCAAAGTTATGTTAAAACATCATTTATAATGATGAATTAAAATTTGTTCCTGTACTATTCCTGCATGTGAACACATTTTTGAAAATTTCTACATCACATTGGGTTTGCGTCACCCATTGTCATTAGATAGCATCACTCGGCACACCTCGGCCTATTCGTACTTCATCTGATGAAGGCGACGGAATCAGCTAAGGTTTGCCGAATGAGATAGCACATGCTGATGGTGCATATATGTGGTGTGTATATGAGTTGAAATAATGCATTTTGTGTTTTAATTGGATTATATTGAATGAAGTTGACAGGACCTATGACAGTCGGTAAGTACAAGTTTATGCATAATATTGGCGTAAAAATAAAGTTCAAAAAGCGTCAACGATCATCGCATGCCACAGTAGACGGATTTCACATTGTGAAGTTATTTGCCGTTGTCGACATGTTACAGGCGCAGATCCAGAATTTTTTTCGGGAGGGAGGGTTCACACCGGTCAAAAAATTCCAGCCCAGAATTTCCTGAATAGCAAAGAAAAAACAAATAAACAAAATAAAGACAATGACGGTGGGGTTTATGTTTTCTAGGGGGGAGGATGTCAGAAGTCATTTTTATTTCATTCAGTATGTCCTCTCCTATTTAAATAACTTTGCAAATTCCAGAGGGGGGGGGGGGGTCCGATCTCCCTAGCCACTCCCTGTCTCATAAATGACAAATGATCTTGTGCGGTACTACTAAACAAAGTACACTAGTACGATAGAGTACTTTAGAGTAAGCTAATAAAATTTTATAATTTAATGCAATTAAACTGCTTTTTGTATGTTTTTCTACAATATGTTAACATAATAAAAAAATATTTAAAAAAAAAATGAATTCCTTTTCCTTATTTTAGAAGTTATTTTAATTTTTGATATCGTGTTACGGTTTTAAATATCGTTTGATCCAGATTCCGATCTAATTTAACTTGAAATGTTTCATATTTAATGTGAAAAATATCAAATTTTACGTAATATAATTAATTCAATGTTTGATAAATAAAATTTAGTTGGAATTAATAAGTTTGAAACAAAACAGTAATCGAGATCGGGGTGTTAATAACCTTTAATGCATTGAATCATTAATGCTGCTTTCTTGTTAAATTATTGTTAAAAAACAAATATTTGAGACAAATATTGCAATATCATTTTCATAATACTGTGTAATCAAATTGTATATACATAAATAAACATTCTAATTATATTTAAATTGCACAAATTTTTTTGCGTACTCTGAAGTACTCTATCGTACTCTAGCGTACTCTGTTTAGTAGTACCCGATCTCGTGACTCCAAAATAGTAGAAAAAATTTTCCATTTGACTCTACATATTTTAATTGTTTATTGTGTTAATATTATGGCTGTTTCTTCTAAGTTGGGCTTTTCACATGGCTTCCACGTTTCAAAGGTAAATTCCTTGTGACAAGACCTTTTATTTGGGTACCACCAATTTTTACCTTTAGATCTCTTGACCTTGGAATTTGACCCCCTTTTACAAGAAAAATACCAAACTTTAAACTCGGTCTAAGTTTTGAGCAGTTGGTGCTAGGGCTTTCATGCTATGTGTATTCATTGTGAACTTCCAACAGGTAAAAATATTTTTGACCTTGACCCTAGAGTTTGACCCACTTTAAAGATAAACTTTAACCTTGGCAATAACTTTTGAACAGGTGCGGAAGTTCTATGGATTTCTCTCTTATTTCACATGTGTATTCCTTGTGACAAGACTTTCCTTTTGATATCAACAATTTTGACCCTTTGACCTTGACCTTGGAGTTTGACTTACATTTGAGAAACTTCAACCTTCGCCAAAAGCTGCCATACAGGGGCATCAGTGTTTCACAAACACATCTGATCTTCGTTATTTTTAAGTAGTGCATGGTTTCTCCATATGAGAGAAAATTCCCGAGAGATGTTTTAACAAAAATTAAGCAAATATTACTAAAAGAAACAGTATACATGTACATATTTTATATTCAACAGATATACTTCTGGTCATATCTCTAGTTCTCCCTTGAATCAGACGTGATGATATATATATTTTAAAAATAATTATTCTAAGAGTTGAAAAGGTTGTGCATATTAAAAAAGACGACTTTCCAAAAACTTGTCAATCATACATTTTTAGCTAATTTGAGCTTTTCTGGTTTGCTAATCACATTTTGTCCGTCGTCCATCTGTTTGTCTGCAAACTTTTCACATTTTGAACTTTTTCTTTAGAACCACTGGGCCCATTTCAACCAATTTACATAGAAATATGCAGGGAACTTATTCCATCACAAATCTTCTTCTCAAGAACAGCAAGGACAGCTATTGTCCCCCATTTTCGCGAAAGGTAGGGGACATTAAATCTTATATGTATGTCAGTCTCTCCGTCTGTCAAAATAAATTTAACCTTGGTCATCATGGTCATGCCTTTTGAATGAGAAGAGACAGGACTTTCATATTAAACATGTGTATTAGTATTTACCTGTGACAATACCATTCTAAATATACTATGAATTTTTGCATAAAAAACGTCGTTTTTCGACCCCCATTTGACCCCCCGGGCAAAAATGAAAATTCCGAAACATAACTGCACATCTACATGACACCACCAACCATCTCCCACAAGGTGATTAGGCTACTGAGTAAAATGTAGGAGGAGTTCAGGGAACACGGGGCTTTTTGCACAAAAAAAGTCTTTTTTCCATCCCCATTTGACCCCCCGGGGCAAAATCAAAATTCCGAAACCTTACTGCACATCTACATGACACCACCAACCATGTCCCAAAAGATGATTAGGCTACTGAGTAAAATGTAGGAGGTGTTCAGGGAATACGGGGCTTTTTGCATAAAACACTTCATTTTCGACCCCCATTTGACCCCCCGGGAAAAAATCAAAAGTCCGGAACCTTACTGCACATCTACATGACACTACCAATCATCTTCCAAAAGATTATTAGGCTACTGTGTAAAATGTAGGAGAAGTTCAGGGAAGACGGGGCTTTTTGCACAAAAAGCGTCACTTTTCGACCCCCATTTGATCCCCCGGGGCAAAATCAAAATTCTGAAACCTTACTGCACATCTACATGACACCACCAACCATCTCCCTAAAGGTGATTAGGCTACTATGTAAAATGTAGGAGTTTAGGGAACAGGGGGCTTTTTGCACAAAAAATTCATTTTTCGACCCCCATTTCACCCCCCGGGGCAAAATCAAAATTCCGAAACCTTACTGCACATCTAAATGACACCACCAACCATCCCCCTAAAGGTGATTAATAGGCTACTGAGTAAAATGTAGGAAGAGTTCAGGGAACACGGGGCTTTTTGCATAAAAATCGTCGTTTTTCGACCCCCATTCGACCCCCGGGGCAAATCAAAATTCCGAAACCTTACTGCACATCTACATGACACCACCAACCATCTGCTAAAAGATGATTAAGCTACTGTGTAAAATGTAGGAGGAGTTCAGGAAAGAAAAGTGTGACAGACGGACGGACATGAGTAACAACAATATACCCGAACTTTCTTTAGAGAGTGCGGGTATAAAAATTAAGAAATTCGAGAATTAACGGTAAACATAGAATACAGTAAAACTCGTTTAGTACGAACACGGATATAGCGAATTCACGGATATAGCGAAGTTTTTCGGGGTCCCCGGCAAAATTCTTAACAATTCTTTGTAAAATTTTACGGTTATAACGAACTCTGACATAGCGATTTTACGGATATAGCGAACTAATTTTGAGTCCCGTAGAGATTAAAAATAATGTAATTTACATCTTTTATAACGAATTTTCAAAGATCTCAAAATTTGATATTTTGAACTTACTTTATTTTACTAAGTATTTGTATATAAAATTCAATTTATTATAAAACCTTACTTATTCAAAGTATGTTTTGTATTAATTGCTTAACTAATACTTTTGGCAGAAATTCTTGAAAGAAAATGTGCATATTGCGAATTCGCTATATATAGTTATACGAATTCGTTATACGGATATAACGAATTACGGATATAGCGAATTAAATTAAGCGGTCCCAAGAACTTCGCAATAACCGAGTATAGATATTTGATCTTCAGTAATAAATACCTTATCTATTTTCTTCTATACACTAGTTTGATAAGACGTCTTGAAATATATAACAAATAATGGCACAGGTAGGACGTGTTTTCTTTTTGTTCAAACAAATACACTGTAAGTCGATTTAGCTTGAAATTCTTCAATTTCTTAATAGAAAGGTCATTAATTAACTACTATAATTAAAGAAGTCAATGTCGCGCGCGTGTGCAGTGGTAAGAGCGTTTTCTCTTTGGTCCAAGAGGAGGGAGTTGAAACTTAGTTTGTTGGTTGAAAACCCACGGCTGGACGGGGAGACTTGTCTTTCGGAAAAGACAGTATGCACCGAAGTCCAGCGTCGCAGAAGGTTCTACAAGAAATGGATCTCATACTGCTCATTAGTCCTCAGTGTTGAATACAGTATAGGATTTCGCACTGGAGAACTCGTCAATAGATTGGAAAAATCTGCCTCGCAAGAAAAGCTATGATTAGTCTTATTAACACATTTCCATGAAGAATTGAAAATACTTGTACTCTCATTCATTTATCGACTTTATAGAATGACCTCGTACTACAAATAAGTCAAATGCGTTTTTTTTCATACTTTACTAATTTGGTAAGGCATTAGTCTACGATTTAGCTCACCTGAGCCGAAGATTCGGGTGAGCTTTTCCAATCACATTTTGCCCGGCGTCCGTCTGTCCATCTATCCGTAAACTTTTCACATTTTCGACATCTTCTTAACCATATTCATGAGGGAAGAAGATTCAAATTTGTTCAAATGAAGGGCCACACCCTCTTTCAAGGGGGAGATAATTAAGAATTAGTGGGGAAAAAATATTGGCATCTTTCAAAAATCTACAGGGCCAGGAGAGATGAAACTTCTGTGGAAGCATCCTCCGGTGGTGTAAATTCAAGTTTGTTCAAATCATGAACCCCAGGGGTAAGGTGAGGCCACAATGGACGATTAAATTTTTACATAGGGATATATAGGGAAATTCTTTAAAATTTTTCTTATCAAGAACAGCAAAGCTATGATTGGTCATATTTATATGGAAGCATCCTTAAGTAGTGTAGATTCAAATTCGTTCAAATCATGACCCCTGAGGTGGAATTGTGCAACAATTGGGGGTTAAATTTTCATACAGAAATATGAAAGAAAACATCATTAAAAATCTTCTCAAGAAAATTAAAGCCATGATTGATCATATTTATATGGAAGCATCCTTATGTAATGTTCAAATCATGTTAAACATAGGGATATATAGGAAAAAGTCTTTTTCTTAAGACGAGAAAAGCCATGCATAGTCATATTAAAAATGGAGGCATCCTCAGGTAACGTAAAATCAAAGTTGTTCAAATGAGGGCCCCAGAGGGTTCGGCTGGGCCAAAATGGGGTCAACATTTTTCAAATCAATAAACAGAAAAAAAAAACTTCTGCTCAAGAACAGAAAAGCCATTTCTTATGTTGATAATGGAAGCATCATCTGGGAAATTCATGCCCCCACCCCTCAATGTAAACTCTTCAATGCTGAACTAATTTTTGCTCTTCTCAAGGTGTGCTAAGGTGAGCGATGTGGCCCATGGGCCTCTTGTTTTTTGTTTTTTTTTGTAATTAAACTTTTTCCCCGAGGATGTGACCGGTCGGAGGAGGATGCTAACTCCTCCATGGTACCTGATATTACCTCTTGGGAGGTCTGTGTTTCCCTGCAACTGATTTGTAATGTGTGAATGGATTTATAGACTTGCACACTTTTTTATTTCCATAAATTTCGTTTATATAATTTAATCGGTATTGAATTGATTCCCACTTTTTCTAACCAGTCTGCTCAATTGAGTGATATGGCCCATGTGCCTCTTATGATACAAAATGTTTTATCTTTACGTTTACACTATTTTTGAGAAACCTTTTGAAAACTTTTGGTTGGAGGGAATAGTTCCTGCCGTCTTCACTCCTTTTCAAGATGATGGGTATGTAGCGTTTGTTTTCAATCATTATTAAGTGAGATATATAAGATCTGAATTGATTATATATACGGTCCTAACTAAAACATGTATTATATTATTAAAGATAATAACAAACGCTAAACGAACTTGTTAAAGTTGAAGAAATATATTTCTAAATTATCAATTTTTCTTAGCGAGCTAAATTTACCCAAAATTGACGAATATTGTGCTTTCTTGGTGAAAAATGACATCAATGCTATTTTTGGTAAGTTTTTATTATACATACAGGACAGTATGATGTGTTTCAACTTAAATAAATTTAAGTATGTCAAGTAGAAATATTTACATTTGCAAATATTTTTCTTAGATGAACCTGTTTAAGAGAAAATATGTTAAAATCTGTATGAACTTATATGGGGGTCAAAGGTCATAGCACGACCGAATCACACAGCGAGATGATATCTTCTTTACATACATTTCTGTCTCGTTTCGGAAATACTAAGTGAAAAAGATAAAATAACTGAAACATATAGATATTTTTCATTCCATGAATGTTCAATAGATCTTCCTTAGTGAAGAATGTTTGAAATACTATAATTAGCCTAAAATAGCACTTACCTTTTTAACCCGAAATGCCTTGGAAGTTATGTAAACTGAAAAAGGAAATTTCACTGCTTTTGACTTTAAATATATACGGAACTCATGATATAGTAAAATTATTCTCAGTGTGGATCATTGTTCTTACATTATAAACAAGGAATAACTAAATTGGACTGCTGCACATCATAGTATTAATGTAAATATTCAAATGCTGGAGCGAGGCGAACTTTCAAGACCAAACAACTTCTAGGCCATTGAGCGTCCGTTCGAGTAATAAATGCAGTTTTATTAGGAATTAATTCGTCTCGAAAGTAAATATAAGTGATGACCAATAATGTTAAAATGCTTACTGGGAAATGAACTTAATTGGTGCGTGATCAAATCTACTGAGAAGCCCTTCGGGCTTTACAGGATTTGATCACGTGACCAACTTAGTTCATTTCTCAGAGAACTTTAACATTGTTTATTTCTTAAAGAAAAAAAATGAGCAAAGATTTAATTGAGATATTGCCTTTATAATTTAACGTATCGAGATATATTTGTTTGAATTTAAAATTTATCCCATTTCGTTTGTTTGATATAACCTATCTAAGGAACTATATTAATCACTAATGACATTTACTAGTTAATGGTACGACGGGTGAAGGAAAATCTTTGACAAAGGAAGAAAGAAAGAAGGTAGTTGAAAAATGGATCACTTCAGCAACTGGAAGGTTTGTAATTCCAGGTTATTTTTCTGAGAGGGAGAGAGAGAGAGAGAGAGCATGGATTTAGATAAAGATGAGTCAACAAAGTGATCGGAATGCATAATAGTACGTCAATTTTGATTGTTTGTCTATTGTTAAACGTCCCTTTCGAGAATTTTCACTCATATGGATAGACGCCACCACTTGTCGGTGGGGAGCTGCAAATATACTCGGCACTAAGGGCTACTGAGCAGTGAGGGGTCTTTTTCGTGCCAGCACCTACTGTGACACGGGACTTTGGATGGTATCATCCGAAGGACCGGTCTCCGCGTCACTCAGTACTAGTGGAATTCAAATTCGCGTGGTGAGGATCAACTCCTTACTTCGCGAATCTAGAGCAGACCACTGCGACACGCCAATTGTAAGGTGAAAATTTGAATCTTAAAAGTACTTGGACACAGATTTGAAGTTAATATTTCCCCTATAATATTACGACTTATATATTTATATAAACTTTATACATCACATTTGGCTCGGAATGACGATACTTGTGAAGGAGTTTTGCTTTCTAACATTTCTACTCTGAATAAAATTATTTTTCTGAATTAAAGTTTTAATATTTCTCATTAATACACAACAAGATTGCCACTTTTCCTAAGGATGAAGAATAAAGTTAAAATTTGTGAAAGTGAAAGGATGTATCAATCAAACTCGCCAAAAAATTGAAGTTTTAATAACTTTTAAATGAAATAAGATTTTTAATTAATTTTTGTGTGAAATGCTTTTAAAATATATAATTCGTGATATTATACAGAAAATATTAACTTCAAATCTATGTCCAAGTACATTTAATCATATCAAACAGAAAACAGAACGGAATGCGGAACGGAACGGAAAATTTATGTCAAACAAATAATCCAGATTTGATATCAATCAAATATATAAGCAATGTTCTTGATTTAAAAGTCATATCTAATAAAAATTATCGTATACTATATATTCATGGACCATGCACACCCTCAGAACTTACGTAAACATGCGATTGTCTATAAAATACATACTAACTAGACTCAAATCCTGAGTATCCATGCATTCATAAAAGATATTGTTTTGAAATAGGCAGAAGGTAGAAAAAAAGACTACTGATACATATATGTACATATATGAATTATACGTGTATCTGCCATAACCTTTGAACCATGAAAGATAGAGACTTCATTTTTGGCATACTTCACTAATTTTAAAAGCTGTTTCAAATGACACCAAGGTCAATGACCTTGTGACCTTGACCTATATGCTAAAAATAGCTTTTTCAAACCTTCACCATAACTTTTGAACCATCAGAGAAAGAGACTTTGTATTTGGTGTGCTTACTCCACTAATCAAGTTCTTTCAAATTACACTAAGGTCAATGACCTTGTGACCTTGACCTGTATGCTAAAAATAGGTTTTTTTAAAAAAACTTTGTTGCCGCCGGGACATAGTGTTTCATAGCTGCAGATCTGTAGCTCTCCGAAAAAAAATATATTGACAGACCGGGGAGCTACAGTGCCACCCACTGAAAAAACTGTATATTTATTGCGCACAAAAAAAGTGCGCTGTTTCTCGATTTATTTCTCCATGTTTTTAAACTGTCATCTCAAAATATTACTAACCGTTGTTCCTTACATATTCTTTCACTGTTTCCACAACAAAACATTCCTTATAATTTTTGTTAAGAGCCCTCCTGGACCTGAAATCGAGATCATCGAAAATTTCGTCTATTTATACTGCCATTTTGGTTTGCAAGATAATTCGGTCCAACGCACATCGTGCAGATGTCAACTACGAGAGTACTTCAGAGAGGAGTAAGGAATTTTTAAAAATCTTTTTCGCGATTAAGGTAAAAATTTGGAAAAATTAATCCAGAACTAAGCACAACTTTTTGTGCGCAATAAATAAACAATATTTACAATGGGTGGCACTGTAGCTCTCCAGTCTTTCAATCTATTTTTTTCGGAGAGCCACAGATCTGCAGCTAAGTGTTCACAAACACATATTGTTTTTACATTTTATATCTCTTACCGTGGTTCATCTGAATATCAGATATTCCTTTTTTTCAAACATAATTTTTTTCACTTCGCATAATATTTGGTCCGCCTCGTTTAAAGGTCCGGCCGGACCAAATACGATAACATATTAGGTCCGCCTGGCTCTATAAGAAAAGGTCCGCCCTCGGCCTATTATACAAATTGGATGCCTGTGTTCATTCGATATTAATTGAAAACTATTGTTTAAAAATTAATTGAGGATATAAAGTCGTATTAATAGCTATAGTGTTTCCTCCAAGAGAATGTAGTAAACAATAAGTAAGAAATTAATACATAAATAATATATTTAGTAAAGAAATGTATAGATTTATTGATCGAGTTTCCTGTCGGGAAGATGGGACATGCTTATTTTGTCGTTTAAATACACTGGTATCAACATTATCATTTAAAAAATATTAAGAATACAAATGTACATACATTTACCTTCACCGCCTGTTTACTGACAGATTAATCAGTATGCAATGAACAGATGAATGTTCGTAAGTCCAACACAAATCATTTAGTTACACTCTCTTTCCAATTAGTACATGATAAACGTCCGACTTCCACTCGCAAAAAAAATTCACATCACATAAATTATTTCTTTATAGTATTAATATAAAAATTGTCATTCTTTACGTTTAATATTGTTGTCAATAAGTGGAGGGTAACTGTGACAGGGGCTTATGTCACGGTGTACTACCCTACACCCGTTATTGTAAAAACAACATGCCTGCGGATTGGGCAGTTGGGGGTTAGTCTATAATTGTCTCGTTTGAGAAAACCTAAAGTACCATATCCCCTGTGTTTTTATAAGTTAACACTGTTTCTTACCTATTCAAAGGCTAATAATTATATCTACTAGATCTCTGCATTTCATTTCCTGAATTTTGCATTGCATTTTTCCGACAATTTTTTTTATTATTTCGGAATTCGACATTTTTATTTTCATTTTTTTTTTCACATTTTTGGATTTTTTAAAAGATACCTTCATGGCACTTTAAGGTTAACATATATAACAAAGATGGAAATAGATTTTTAACAGGGTATTGTATATATGTGTTATATAATATTATTTATGACGGAAGTATGATTTTTTTTTTTCATTGCCGAAAAATACTGACATGAATTTGACAAATGTCGGAGATGAAAACTTTTAAAATGTAAAAACTGTCGGAAATGAAAAGTTAATTTTAATTTTTTGAAAATTCCGGAAATGAAATGGGGCCTAATAAATATTACTCGAGGACAAAGTAAATGTGCATTACTTGGCGAAATGCCTTTATTATTCATATTTAATATACATGTCGCTCATAAAAAATCTCTGTGCATTAATGATATACATGTATTTATACTTATTTCTCTCGGTTTCAATAAAAATCCGAACATTTTATACGCCCCTCCTAAATGTTTTTTTTTTTGGCGAGGGAGGGGAGGGGGCGTAGTAAAATCACGCGGATACGTGTCAAACAATTAAAAATATTAAAGAATACCGGTAATGTACTATATATCCCACATTTTCCCCCCAGAAAAAAGAGCTTGAGTTTAGAGACACCCCCAATTTCAGAAGCCTGGCATACTAGAATTTCCATTTAGCATCTAACAAACAACCCCGACTTGATTTTCCACCAGAGAAATACTGCTTCAGTACAGATTTTTTTCTCCCTTTCCACTGCTTTACGAGCTATAGGAAGAATTTTTTCAACCAATACACATTAAAGAGAAACTTAAAACGCATCCATTTTTAAAGATAAATTAAATAGAAATAGTCTTTTAATATCATGACGTATCAAAAACTTCGTTGTCAGGCACGTAGCATCGTTTTTGAAAGTAGTGGGGGGGGGGGGGGCAACCTGAGAAAATATTTTTTACTCACCCAAAAAAAGTTGACAAGCAAAAAAAAAAAAAAAAAAAAAAAAAAGAAAAAGAAAAGAAAAATTGCCCAAACTCGAACGAAAACCCTATATCGTGGGGGGGGGGGGGAGGGGGGTAGTTGCCAACTTCTTTCGAGGCCAACTTCCTTTCACTTCCAATTCATTCCCTTATTTTCTTGCTATAAATATACTGTGATAAAAAGTGGGGGGGGGGGGCAATCATCTTCTCAATGGACATTTTCTAAAGCAAAGGTAATGTTGGGGAAAAAAGTGGGGGGGGGGCAGGCCCCCCTGTTGCTACGTGCCTGGTTGTAGCTACTTGGTTAACCTTAGATTTTTTTATGACTGATTTCTTTTTATCATCGGCCACAGCAGCGGCCGATCTATTTGTGATTGTGTTAGAAAGGGCACATATGGAAATGAATGTTCTTTTTTTGTATTAGTTCAGTAAAATAATTTTCAAATGATTAATGATAACGTGTAAAATCATGAGTAAAATATTTTTAAAAACTGTTTTAAACTAAATATTAATTGTTGTTAGTTATGTATCACCTTCAGTCATTTCTCGTCAGATAATTGACAATTTATGGTTATACAAAAAAGAGTTTAAAATAGGTACTCACTGACTTGGGAGTGTGTAAGATATGGAAGAAAATCGTCATGATTTTCCGGATAATAATGACATTGTGTAAGTGCATGGTTTATAATAAGAATTGAAAAGTTGTTCAATTTGTAAAAAATTATTTTGAATATGTTAGAACTGCGAGTGACATAAGGATAATATCTCTTCGTTTTGCACCGTGCCTTGCAGCGTAGCCTATCCTATCCTGCAGAATCCAGTGACATTATCATGTGACAAAGATCCAGATGGTTCATCTTGACAGGCCTACATCTTCATTTTGATGACAATAAATTCTTATCAGTTCTCATTGAAATTTTTACATAGATAAATCCATTTTATGAGCAAATGTACTAAAATTTCTACTTATCTATTTTTTAAACTACATGTATTTATTTCGTGTTGAAGCAGTCTGAAATAAAAATGATCACTATTTCAGTTTTCAATATCGTGTGCTTTCCTAGCATAGATGCTTTTTTAATTGTGAAATTACTTTTTGAAATACAGAATTTCGTTCGCGGCCGATTTGATGCTTTGCATCAATTTAACTTATGTGTGTTTGTAAATAGTTTATTTTGTTGCGTTCAGAGAGATATTCAAGAACGTACGCAGATATACAATACAGAAGACATATCCCCTGCAATTGTACATACACTGGATCGTTAACCGAAATCATTACAGTTTTGACCTCTTGTCAGTTTAATTGTACAAAAAAAAAAGAAACAAACTACTAGTGTATGTCACGAACCAGAAAAAGTTAAAGGAACTGACAGCATCATAGAACAATGAATTACATGTACCGGTATATATAATAATAGGCGCGATTTAAGAAATCTACTCTCTCAATGTACATAGGCGTCGAAACCGGGGGGGGGGACTTTTTTGCAAAGACAGTTATATTAATATATGCAGTGAAAATTGGGACACAAGTTTAACCCCACTTTCAACGGGCACGTTGCAGTGTAGTCAAAGAAGGGTAAGTGTTGGTGTTTGGGGAAAAAATTGTTTCTGGAAAAAGTTAAAATCACCTAACCCCCCCCCCCCCGGTCAAAATTTCCTTTTTCTTGTTTGTGCTTGTCAAGTTTTTTTTTTAAGTTAGACAATCTTTTCCGTTTGAAATAGCCCCCCCCCTTCAAATTTACTTCCGACGCCAATGATGTTACAGCAATCGAAATTTTACTTCTAAATTTTAAATTCTAAAGATGGTCTTTACGGTGTAAGGAAGTGTTATCTTGCGTAGATTTTTTAAGTATATTCCTTGCTTATATATTCAAATTAAACAGCAAAAAGAAATGAAATTCATAACAATAGCATTACATGGAGTGCATGGTTAGAGCGTCGAAGTAAGGAGTTGATCCTTACGTCGCAGGTTCGAATCCCTTTTTGGGACGTGGAAATCGGTCCTTCGGATGAAAATGTATAAACCGGGGTCCCGTGTCGCAGTAGGTGCTGGCACGAAAAAGATCCCTCCCTACTCAATAACCGTAAGTGCCGAGTAAAGGACAAAATCTGTAGCTCACTGGCGGCAAGTGGTTGCGTCTCTATATGAGTGAAAAATTCTCGAGAGCGACGATAAGCAGCATTTAATCAATAAATCAGTCTTTTTTTGTCAATGTATTTTCTTATGTTTTCCGGTTTTTATCAATAGACAGTAGTTAGAAATTAAGTAAGCAATTGTCTATTTTTTTTTTTCAAAACAAAAGGCGGACCCTTTCTTCTGGTGCTTTTTAAGCCCCCTGCTACTCTTTAGCTCACATCAGCCGAAAGCTGAGCTTTTCTCATCACGATTTGTCCGTTGTCTGTCGTCGTTCTCTATTGTTAATGAGAGAGA
This sequence comes from Saccostrea cuccullata, assembly GCF_032062105.1. Taxonomy (NCBI): domain Eukaryota; kingdom Metazoa; phylum Mollusca; class Bivalvia; order Ostreida; family Ostreidae; genus Saccostrea; species Saccostrea cuccullata. The sequence goes on from NW_026919593.1 coordinate 133,067, forward strand.
TGTTCCATAATTTTTGCTGTGTAATAAGATAGGCAGACCTTTTCTGATAGCTGCGTTTTAAGGTCCGCCCTGTCTCTTTCCCGTGTTTTTAAGCTACGAAAATAAACCCTGTCCAAAAATTTCTCTTTATGAGATGAAGATATCTGAAATACAGAGGGCGGACCTATTCTGATAAGTAAGTTTTAAGGTCCGCCCTGTCCCTTTCCCGTGTTTTTAAGATACGAAAATAAACCCTGTCCAAAAGTTTCCCTTTAAAACAAAAAGATATCTGAAATATAGAGGTCGGACCTTTTCTGATAACTGCGTTTTAAGGTCCGCCCTGTCTCTTTCTTGTTTTTTTAAGCTACGAAAATAAACCCTGTCCAAAAATTTCCCTTTAAAACATAAAAATATCTGAAATGTAGAGGGCGGACCTTTTCTGATAACTGCGTTTTAAGGTCCGCCCTGTGTCTTTCTCTAGTTTATTAAGTTACGCAAATAAACCCTGTCCAAAAATTTCCCTTTAAAACAAAAAGATATCTGAAATACAGAGGGCGGACCTTTTCTGATAACTGAGATTTAAGGTCCGCCCTGTCTCTTTCCCTTTTTTTAAGCTACGAAAATAAACCCTGTCCAAAAATTTCTCTTTATGAGATGAAGATTTCTGAAATGCAGAGGGCGGACCTTTTCTGATAACTGCGTTTTAAGGTCCGCCCTGTGTCTTTCTCTGGTCTATTAAGTTACGAAAATAAACCCTGTCCAAAAATTTCCTTTATGACATGAAGATATCTGAAATACAGAGGGCAGACCTTTTCTGATAACTAAGTTTTAAGGTCCGCCCTGTCCTTTACTCGTGTTTTTAAGGTACGAAAATAAACCCTGTCCAAAAATTTCCTTTCATTACATACAGATCTCTGAAATACAGAGGACGGACCTTATATATTATGCTGAGCTTTAAGGTCCGTCATGTCACTTTCTCTGATTCTTATTCTATACGAAAATAAACCCCGTATAAAATTTCCTTTGTAATGAGTAAAGACCACCTTTAACCAAAATTATCTAAATGGAATGAAGAGCAGTCATATCCAAATAAAATTATTTAAAAGTTGTTTTTCTGGTTAAGGATGGTCTTTGGCAACAAATTGTCATCGTTAGGTGGATACCTCAATATCTATTATATATTCCATACAATTTTCATATTCATCATATGAGGGAACTATTAACATTTGCATATAATTGTTGTGTGATTTGGTTTTATGCATGTATAAACTAAGATTGTATGACAAAATTTAGGTTAAGCAATATAATTTAAAAAAATCACTAGTGGTGTAGGCGAAAATGCCTATCAAATGCGCTATGGCTCTTTCTGGGTACTGTTGCGGGCTGTGGTGAGGTTGGGGTGGGGGTGGGGGGGGGGGGGCTGCAGAGATTCAAAATTAAAAAATACTTGATACACAACATATGAAGAGGGTCAAGTGATGCAATGCTGGATCGAACTGTAGACACATGTATGCTTTATTATTTTTTTTCTTCTATTTTTGAGTATATGGACGAGAACTTGTAAAAACTTTCCCCCTCAGGCTTAATCCTTTTCATACAGGCGTAAGATAAATGCACTGTAATTACAAACAATTTTTCGCAAAAGGCTCCATGTCGGTTATAATAGAAAATAATTTACAGTTATTTAAAAAAGAATCATTAATTTTATAAAATTATATAATCAGCTTAAGTTTTTGGTCTGAGTCGTTAGTTCTTTTGTAAAACAATCCCCTGATGTATATGTTTTCCACATTGTGTGAGCTGCTTTAGTCTTGAACTGAACATTGCAATCATGTATTTTGTTTCTGCAGTAAATGTAAATAGAGATCGAATTCAATATTAAGTTATATTTTACACTATCCACAAATAAAGGACCAAAATATGATTATAAACAGAAAACAAAAGGTATATGTAAAGACTACAGGAAACTAGAGAATTACATGTACCCTTTATCGATCTTTCATGTAGTATTAAACTCCACACTTGGGATAAGAAATTTCTTTAAATTAAATCATATAAGGCGTTTTTTTTCTATAAGTTACGACTAACAATATTAAAAAGATCTCTCTTTTATATACAGAAAGAACCGCTGTATTTCATTCTCGACATTTCGATATTTTATTTCCGACAATAACTCTTTTTTTCCCGACAATTTTTTCTTTTTCATTTCCGGAATTTTTGCTAGGTACCTCTCCGGCAATTTAATGTTTAACAGGTACATGTACGTAGAAAAGGAATTTTGAAAAAAATTATTATGCACAACATTTTTAATATAAAAATTTTGTATATACATGTATACATCTGTACATGAAGCACTAAGTCTAGTTAACAGATTTTTTTCATTCGTTTTGTTCCCTAAATTAAATGTCAAAGACTGCGCCGAACTTATGTCCAAGACATTTGATTTACTAAACAGTCTATAATTTATTCTTTAAAATTTTCCATTACCGAAATTTAAATCAATTGCGTTTCATGTATAGATATCAGAGATTTAAAACAATGACCGATTCTTATCGACTCGGAATTTAAACATCAGACACAGTTTTAATTCAATTAGTTTGAATTTAACTAATAGAAACGTCGGTATATTTAAGTTCAATATCGGTAAAAATTTTAATTTGAACATAAATATCAAATCTCATGTAAATTATTAATATACGCTTAATCTAGTATTTTTCAATTTTAGCTCAGATTATGATACGCCATATTTAGATTTAGATATTCAAATAAAGACTATACGATTATACTTATTATAAATGTCGCAGTTTTGAAGTGAACGCATGAATATTTTGTTCCTTAGCATAATTTATTAATTTTAAAACTTCAAATCTATTGATATATAAAGCTAACACATGACCATTAGGTTCACCGACCATTCAATGACAGCGCCATCTGCCGCGGGCTCTACCTGTGGGTACCTGTCAGGTAAACAAATACGTCACACCCATTGTTTTATTACCTATACACACCGACAGATTTCACACCTTGAATCGTACTAATTTACACAAAGTAAATTCTAAGGAAAACAAACACTTGCACAATGATTGTGGCATTATTTTTAAAGAAATTATGGTCCTAAACTGCAATGCTCAAAGCACACTAAACGAGTAGATTCTTGTCTAGAAATACGTGTATGTTGTACAAAAAATAAAACACAATAGGGTAAATCCTTCTGAACATACAGTATAAACTGATTCTCTTTAATATCATATGTTAAAGTCAAGATTAAAATATTTTGCACCACCCGGACCTTAAAACGTAGGGGGACCTTTTCTTATACGGGCCGGACCTTTTCTTATAAAAGGCGGACCTAATATGTTATCGTATTTGGTCCGGTCGGACCTTTAAACGAGGCGGACCAAATATTATGCGACACCGGTCGGCAGGGGATTCTCACTCCTCCATAGCACCTGATCTTGTTCTGATGTTAAGAGGCCTGTGTGTGCTCTTCTCCTGATTTTTATTGTCTGGAGGGACTTTTGAACTTGAATACTGATCTAACTCTTTATATCTTTCACATGATTAAATCAAGATATGAACCCATATGCATCCGAGATCTTATTTATTTATTCCCTTCTCCCAAATCTGTATTTTTTTTCCAGATCAATCATCTTGTAATGATAATTACAGGTTAAAGGTCGTGGTTAACGTCGGTGGATTGAATGTTCGAGATAGTATTGATTTAGTAAGTTTTTGTACTTGTCCAAAAGATTTCGGGGGAACTGTAAACTAAATATTATTTTCAACATTTTTTATATGCGATATCTAAGTTTGGAATTCACCCGCGTCAAGGTATGTTCGCGACTGAGACAACATTCTACGCAGATAGGTCGATAATTGGTTCGCGAAGAGAAATATTTGCGAAGAAAGACGGTCGCAAAATTCGCGGATAATTCTCTCTCGCAAAAATAATTGGTTTATAGTGTATAGTTTTTGGTTTCTCTGTGTTTTCAACAATTTCCCTCAAACTTCTCCCATCACTAGATTAGCTGGAGCTAGAGATTTCAATTTCTTCTGTCAAGGCCTCTCTTGATACCAACAAATTTGATCTTTTCCTTCAAGTTTAATGATTTTGAGCTCACCTGGGCTGAAAAGCTCAACCACTGACAGTGAGTTTTTCTGATCACTCAATGTCCTTCGTATGTGCGTCCGTCCGTCTGTAAACTTTTCATATTTTCAATTTCTACTCAAGAACCATACGGTCAATTTCAACCAAACTTGATCTGTAACATATTAAAATAGACACACATACCAAAATTCAGCTAAATATCTGCAAGCGTTTAGAAAAAAAATGCGGAAAACCAAGTAGGACAGACTGAAAAACAGACATGGGGACAGAAGCAGAGGTAACCTATAGTCCCCTCCAGTTTCACCGGTGGGGACTAATAATTTTTTTTACTTTACAGGCCAAACATGCCGTAAACGCTGGGGCGGACGCTATTGCATCTCTCCCACCACTGTTTTTTAAACCGAACAGTATTGGTTAGTACCAAGATGTTTTTAAGGATTTTTTTCTAAAATAATGAGGAAAAAACGTTGAGTTCTAGTAAATTTAAAGATATTTAGGTCTAGATCAAGTTATTATTTTATTTATTATTACCAGAGATTCTTGTTGAGCATTGTAAAGCTGTGGCTGATGCTGTTCCAAACCTTCCATTTTATTATTACCATTTACCCAACATGACAGGAGTAGAGCGTGAGTTCCCCATTTTCCCCTGCATAACAGTCAGCCTTGACGTGCATTATATTAAATGTGAATTAAAATATTGTTTATTATTTGTTTGTTGTTAGTAACGATATTGATTGATTATTGTTGGTTAACGCCGAGTCGGCAATATTTCAGCCATATTTCGGCGACCAAATTAAATGGATATCACCGTTTGTGAAAATTTCAGTTTCTCTGGCGACCCCCAGTGAGCTTACTCTTTTTCGAAAACCAGGGAAACGATTTTTACGTGCCAAGGGGGTTGTTATCCTTGATACGGATTTAGATTTTTTTTAGAAGGCTCAAGTGAGCTTTTCTGATCAAAATTTGTCCGTTGTCTGTCGTTGTCGTCGTAAACTTTTCACATTTTTATCTTCTCAAGAACCACTGGGCCAATTTCAACCAAACTTGTCACAAAGTATCCTTAGGTGAAGGGGATTCAAGTTTGTTCAAATAAAGGGCCACGCTCTTTTACAAGGGGAGATAATTATGAATTAATGATAAATAAATGGCATTTTTTTAGCTCACCTGAGCCGAAGGCTCATGTGAGCTTTTCTGATCACATTTTGTTTAGCGTCCGTCTGTCTGTCTGTCTGTCTGTAAACTTTTCACATTTTCGTCTTCTTCTCAAGAACCGCTGGGTCAGTTTCAACAAACTTGCCACAAAGCATCCTTGGGTAAAGGGGATTCAAGATTGTTCTAATAAAGGGCCACGCTCTCATTCAAGGGGAGATAATTGGGAATAAGTGAAAATTTGGTGCCATGTTTAAAAAAACCTCCCTCTCAAGAATCACTGTGCCAGGAAAGACGAATCTTATGTGGAAGCACCTTCAGGTAGTGTAGATATAAGTTTGTCCAAACCATGACCCCTGGGGGTAGGGCGGGGCCAAAATGGCCAATCAAGGTTTTACATAAAAATATAGAGGAACATTCTTGAAAAATCTTCACCTCAAGAATAACAAGGCCATAATTGATCATGTTTATATGGAAGCATCCTCAGATAGTGTAGATTCAAATTTGTTCAAATCATGACCCCCGGGGATAGGGCGGGGCCTAAATGGCCGATCAAAGTTTTACATAGGAATATATAGGAAAATTCTTTAAAAATCTTCTCTAGAATAGCAAAGCCATAATTGATCATATTTATATCGAAGCATCCTCAGGTAGTGTAGATTCCAGTTTGTTCAAATCATGACCCCCGGGGGAAGGGCGGGGCCAAATGGCCGATCAAAGTTTTACATAGAAAAATATAGGAAAATTCTTTAAAAATCTTCTTCTCAAGAATAACAAATCCATAATTGATCATATTTATATGGAAGCATCCACATGTAGATTCAAGTTTGTTCAAATCGTGACCCCCAGGGGTAGGGCGGGGCCAAAATATAGAAGAACATTCTTTAAAAATCCTCACCTCAAGAATAACAAGGCCATATTTGATCATGTTTATATGGAAGCATCCTCAGATAGTGTAGATTCAAATTTGTTCAAATCATGACCCCCGGGGGTAGGGCGGGGCCTAATTGGCCGATCAAAGTTTTACATAGGAATACATGTATATAGGAAAATTCTTTAAAAATCTTCTCAAGAATAGCAAAGCCATAATTAATCATATTTATATGGAAGCATCCTCAGGTAGTGTAGATTCCAGTTTGTTCAAATCATGACCCCCGGGGTCGCGGCGGGACCACAATGGCTGACCAAAATTTTACATAGACATATATAGGAAAATACTTTAAAAATCTTCTTCTCAAGAATAGCCAAGCCATGATTAATCATATTTATATGGAAGCATCCTCAGGTAGTGTAGATTCAAGTTTGTTTAATCATGATCCCCGGGGTTAGGGCGGGGCCACAATGGCCGACCAAAGTTTTACATACATATTTAGTTTTATATATATATATATATATATATATATATATATATATATATATATATATATATATATTCAAAAAATTATTTTTCCTTGGTATAGGGATAAAATAAAATCCAAATTCAAATGATAAGCTCAAACTTTTATCTAAAGCGCTTTCGCCCCATGCGGGCTCATCAGTAGATTATCTAAAGCGCTTTCGCCCCATGCGGGCTCATCAGTAGATTATCTAAAGCGCTTTCGCCCCATGCGGGCTCATCAGTAGATATATATATATCTATATATTCATATCTTCTTCTCAAGAATAGCAAAGCCATAATTGATCATATTTATATGGAAGCATCCTCAGGTAGTGTAGATTCAAGTTTGTTCAAATTATGACCCCAAGGATAGGGCAGGGCCGAAATTGGCGATCAAAGTTTTACATTGACATATTAAGGAAAATTCTTTAAAAATCTTCTCCTCAAGAATAGCAAAGCCATGAAGCCATAAATGATCATGGGACTACTTTTGGATTTAAACTTTTCAATATTAAACCAATTTCTACTTTTTCCTAACCACAAAACTCAGGTGAGTGATGTGGCCCATGGGCCTTTTGTTAAAAAATCTTCTCAAGAACCACTGGGCCAGGAAAGATGAAACTCATATGGAATCATTCCCAGGTAGTGTAGATTAAAGTTTGTTCAAATCATGACCCCCGGGGGTAGGGTTGGGCCTTAATGCCCGATCAAACTTTTACATAGGGGTATATAGGAAAAAATTTTAAAATCTTCTTCTCAAGAACCACTGATGAAACTCATGTGGAATCATCTTCAGGTAGTGTAGATTCAAATTTGTTCAAATCATGAACCCCGGGGGTAGGGTGGGGCCACAATGGCTGATCAAAGTTCTACAAAGGAATATATAAGAAAATTCTTTTAAAAATCTCCTTCTCAAGAGCCACTGGGCCAGGAAAGATGAAACTCATGTGGAAGCATCCTAAGGTAGTGTAGATTCAAGTTTGTTCAAATCATGACCCCCAGGGGTAGGTTTGTACCACTATGGCCGATCAAAGTTTTACATAGGAATATATAGGAAAAAAGTTCTTCTCAAGAACCATTGAGACAGGAAAGATGAAACTCATGTGAAATCATCCTCAGGTAGTGTAGATTCGAGTTTGTTCAAATTTAATATGACACCTGGGGTAGGGTGGGGACACACTGGCTGATCAAAGTTTCACATAGGACTAGATAGGGAAATCTTTTAAAATCTTCTTCTCAGGTACTTCAAAGCCATGATTAGTGATATTTATTTGGAATCATCCTCAGGTAGTGTAGATTCGAATTTGTTCAAATCATAACCCCATGGAGATGGTGGGGCCAAAATGGGGGATCCAGGTTTTACATTATAATATATTGAAAAAATCTTCTTCTCAAGAATAGCAAAGCCATGTTTAGTGATACTAGTATTTGTATGGAAGCATTTTCAGGAAGTGTATAGAATGAAATTTGTTCAAATCATAACCCCCAAGGGTAGGGTGGGGTCACAATGGTGGATCAAAGTTTACATAGAAAATAAAGGGAAAAATGCCAAGAACAGAAAAGCTATGTTTAGTCATATTGACATGTAAGCATCCTCATGTATTGGATTTAAATTTGTTCAAATCATTGCCCTTTGGGGGTAGGGAGTGAAACAATGGAGAATCAAATTCAAATTATTACAAAGAGATATATAGGAAGATGTTTTTAAAAATCTTTTTATCAAGAACAGCAAAGTCATATGCTGTAGTAATATGAAGGAATTCTCAAGTAGTATTAAAATTCAAGCCCCCCCCCCTTTTCAGTAAACAGTTCTGATCTGATTTGTGCTTTTTCCTGGCCGATTTTCTCAGGTGAGCGATGTGGTCCCTGGGCCTATTGTTTGATTTACAATAGTTGTACACTTAATAAAAACTTCGATTTACTATAGTGATAAATTATACTTTGATTTACTATAGTTAGCTATAGTATTTTTGTTAGGTGCCCGCCCTACCACGGGTGTCAGAATTCGAATAAATTTGAATCTACACTACCTGATGATGTTTTCCTTTAAGTTGTATCTCTCCTATCGCAGTGGTTCTTGAGGAAAAGACTTTTTGTACCATGCACCAATTTTCTCGATTTCTGAGTTATCTTCTCTTTAGTGATGGCGTGGCCCTTCATTTGAACAAACTTGAACCACCTTAACCAATGGATACTCTGTGTCAAGTTTGGTTAAATTGGCCTTCGACTCCGGTGAGCTAATAGAATGACTGAGATGACCACAGTGAAGATATATGGAGAGCAGAGTGGTCAAGATTCAATTATCTTTATACTTTATACGTAGTAATAATTTACGTGCAATACATTTATAATATTTAATTATGAATAGTTTCTTCCATATATAATGCAACTTACTTTGGATATGTAGAAAGATTTAATAGTTAAACATATGTTTTTTCTAGTGAAAATGGAAGATTTCTTGATCATGGCAAAGAAAAAAATACCAAATTTGGTTGGCCTAAAGTTTGCATCAAAGGATCTTGGAGATATGATCGGTTGTTTATTTGCTGGAAAATTTAACATCCTCTGTGGTTGTGATGAGGTAGGTTAAATCCATTTCATTTTTGTTAATCCTGTGAAAGTAAAGTGGTACTCAATGGCAACGTCTTTGTCCCGGGCGTAGGTGTTGTCGGGATTTTCATCAGAAAATAAATTCTTATGACAACATGCGAAAATAATTGGGCATTGGTCATACAGAAAAAAAAAATGACATGAAGTATAAAAAAAATTATTTGCTGAAAGCTATTCGTTCTTTTGTGATATTGGAGAGGCTAAAGCATTTGATGTGTACTTGTAAACCTAGAAGTGATTTTACAAGTACATGTACGCGTAACTAACATCGTGTTCTGATTAAAAAAAAAAACTGTACGTGTATCAACACATGTAAAACTTCACTTCAACAAGTCACTTTATAATCCATTTTTGTCAAATAATTATTTATGTAATAGACTCTTAACATCACTACAAACACTTCCCGTGGGGATCCGAGCAAGAACAGGTCCTCAGTACCCCCTTGCTTGTCGTAAAAGGCGACTAAATGGGGCGGTCCTTCGGATGAGACCGTATAAACCGAGGCCCCGTGTCACAGCAGGTGTGGCACGATAAAGATCCCTCCCTGCTCAAAGGCCGTAAGTGCCGAGCATAGGCCTAAATTTGCAGCCCTTCACCGGCAATGGTGACGTCTCCATATCAGTGAAATATTCTGGAGAGGGACGTTAAACAGTATACAATCAATCAATCAATCAATCACTATAAACACCACTTAAGAATATTTTTTCCAATATTTGAGTTTAAAATTGTAATCTATGGAGATAACAAACAGTGTTCAAGCTTTAATTTAATGTCCATTAATACATAATACAAAATTGGAGCAGAGGAAATGCGGAAATCCAAAAAATGAAAAGTGGTATCAGATGTCATCAACTTGTTTGTCAATAACTTACCCCGTTTAATAAATGTTAATACGTAGAGCATTTTCTTGCGTATTGAATCAACTGAGGGATATATACCTCGTATTCAGGTGATGAAGGTACATTGCTGCATAAGTTCGGGAAGTTGACGATAAAAAAGTTAAAGTTATCACGTTTATCAGAGTCTAATTGTTAGATTACCATTAACGTAATGCAACTTTTGGACTTTTACGAGAAGCATTGACTTTTACAGTTGACGACTTACTTTTACATTTAAACCTGTATCATGTACGGAGGTACATAATTGATAATGGATACGAACACCTTTCTGGCGGTCATAAGAAGAGTGTTTGGAGCACGAACATGTAAAGGCCGTTGTAATGTTGAATATTGATCCGAGTTCAAAATTACCCGAGGTTCATTTTTCAACTTTGAATATTGAACCGAGGGTGTTTTTTCTCCATTGAAAATAGAGACCAAATTTCTCGAGAGGGACGTTAAACAACATACAATTAATCAATCTTAATTTTCAAGAACCACTGAGTTAGAAAATATAAATCATCGTAAGGTAGTGAGGATTCAGGTGTGTTCAAATCATGACCCCGGGCGTGGAGGGGGGTAGGTAGGACAACAGTTGGCTTTCAAAGTTTTACACATGAATACATAGGAAGAATCTTTAAAATTCTTCTCAAGAACAGCAAAGGCATGAGTGTTCATAAAAATATAAAAGCATCCTCAGACTCATCTTCGCTAGCCAAGGGTTTCCGATCCGAAATCTACTCTACAACCCTAAGCAGATTTAGTCCTATCAAACGGGAACTTTAATTGCGCCACCTATCGCCGTAATTGAGTTAAGTCCCTTGAAGCTCTTTAATATTTGTCAAAAGAAAATCGCTGTAACATACGTAAATCAATATGACGTTTGAAACAATATGGCGACCTCCATGCAATTTGATGTGGAATATAACCCAACAACCTCATACAGCTGTGGGCACACCTCAAAAGTGGTAGAAAATATCGTTCTTCATGGATTTTTTATCAAGAGTTTGACAACACTTTCTACATGCTGCTGTATCAATTATTATCGATGAGCCGTGACATTTGATTGGCTTAAATTTATCCACCTAAAATGCGGAACACGGACTTAAGTGGTCCTTTGAATAATTCTTGAAAACATATACATGTATAATCAAAAGAAAAAAAATTCAAATAAATTACTCCCTTGTTTTTTCTTAGCATATATCACGTCCTATCATCCCTTGTAAATAACTCTTCTTTTGTATAAAACACTAACAGACTTTAATTCAGCCGAAAATCGTCGATTAGTAAAAACCGTGCGTAGACTGAGACTTCGCAGCCAATCAAATTCGTTTGCGCGAGTTCTAAAATTTTCAGCCAAATCCGCCAAGGGTTGTAGAGTAGGTCAAAACCCTCTGAAATATTGTGAGAAAAAACCATAAACAAAGGAAACAAAAAAGGGAAAGGGAAACTATCCAATGTTGAAAACCGAACCATGTTTCTCTTGGATGGAAGGGCCGTTTCAGAAATTCCTCACAAACTATCCTGTGTTTCCCTGATTCGGGGGGGGGGGGGGGGGGGGGCAATGTTATATTTTGGCTACTTTATTACAAAAATTAAATAACGCTGAAAGTCCAAAAATGAAGAAAACAGCCCATTCACAAATACAAAAAAACACATTCTTCAAATATATATGGTACTAATCAAAAAAGGGGAGATCACCGCCCCCCCCCCCTTTTCCATTTTCTACTGTACAAAATAACTAAGTATTGTGGGGTTCATGCTTGATCTATTTGATTAATTATGCGTAAAAAAGATCACCTAACCTTTTATTTTGAAAAAAATCCGTTTTTTCAAGTTGGGCATTGTAAGATATTAGTGTTGTGCATAACTAAATAAGCATTAAAACGTACATGCATCATACGTTAAACTATTTGTCCATTGTCCAAACTAGTAGTCCAAACCCGAAAATCCTATGGGGGGGGGGGGGAGGTAGGACCCAATTTTTTTTTTTTCAAAAACTACCACTTACTCTTCTTTCTTTGAGTACACTGTAACGTGCCTGTTGAAAGGGAGGCTAAACCAGTTTCACTTTGTTCAATGCCTATGTCTATCTTTGCGAAGAAGTAAACTCCCCCCCCCCCCCCGTTCCCGACGCCTATAGATTAATTCACAGTTGTGAAAAGCAAGTGATGAATATTATTTTTTTATGCTGTTGAATTAAAAACCGGTCTCATGATCAAAATTCCACGACCCGGGTCAGTTTTTCGAGGGACAAGGGTCTAAATTCAACACCTTTGGTCTCAGTATTCAACGTTGAAAAATGACACCCTGGGTTAATTTTAAACCCGGGTCAAAAGTCAACGTTACACCGGGAGTTGAGGGTAGGGTTGTTGTAGTTTTATTTTCGTTTCTTTAAATGGTTGAGCTGAAAATAAATTGTATTTATATTGTAAAAGACCCTCCGTACTGTGTATAAGTAAACCGTCAAGTGAAAAAGTCAGCGCTCCTCAGAGTAATATTGACCGATAACAAAGAAGAGATAGCGGTCGCTACCACTTGCTATGAGTTCTTGTATTAGAAGCACATATTAACTAACACTTAAGTCCACAATTGTAATTTTTTCACATTGTCGAGTTCCTTTCAAGAACCGCTGGGCCAGTTTCTACTAAACTTGCCAAAATTATCCATAGGTAAAAATGATTAAGGCTTCTTCAAATGAAGGGTCGCCTTCTTCATACAGTATTAGTAAAAAAATAAATGGCATGTTAATTTTAAAAATCCTCTTCAAAAAATGTACCAGATAAGAAGAAACTCCTTTGTAAACATCCTTAGGTGGTATAGACTTAAATTTGTTAAAATCATAATCCGCAAGGGTTGGGTTTTTGACCACAATGGAAGATCAAAATTTTTACTTATACTTCACATATTTAATCCTTGTTAGAAGACCCTTCATTGGATACCAAAAACTTTGACCCTTAGACTTTGGGGTTTGAATAACTTTTAAAAAACAAACCTTGACCATAACTTTTAAAGGGTTAGGGCTAGTGCTTTCATACTTTTCATATTTAATCCCTGTGACAAGACCTTTCATTTGATATCAAGAACTTTTATACGGTTAGTGCTAGGGCTTCCATACATCACATATGTATTCTTTGTGGCAAGACCTTTCATTGAGTATCGATTACCTTGACCTTGACCTTTGAGATGTCCGTACTTATTAAAAACTTGAACCTTGATCTACGTTCATATTTCAGAATTGTATTTCCAGAGAAAATATCCTACTTTAGGTACCAATATATTAAATTTGCATTTAATTGAAGTTAAATCTTCGCTATGTTGCCATACGGGAGCATCAGTGTATTACAAACACATCTTGTTTTGTTTAATATTTGTCAGCAACTAATGGCAAACATGGTTATGGGAGCACACGGTGCAGTTGGTACTCTATACAACTTCATGCCTCAGCTGTTCCACAGACTTGTTCAGTATGTTAGAAATGGAGAGATGCAGAATGCTCGGGCAGAACAAATTCGCGCACAAAAGGTTCTACGGATTATGGTTAAATATGGTACTTTTATTTGATATGATATCTTTTTACATGTTCTGTATTCATTTTATACGTATTAAATAAATAACTGAAAACTTAATGTAGAACATATAAATATGCTGTCGATTCTGAAAACCATTTACACAAGCTTCAAACACAGGCTATACATAGCCATGTTTGATTCGTTATGTGCCCATGGCAAACTTAAGTGCAGTTTTTCTGCCGTGATACCGCCCCTCCTCCCCAGCACGAAATAGTATTTTAGAGCTAGAATTTTTTTTTTCTTTATCGTTTATCAAGTTTTTTTATAATGTAAGTTGGATACTTTTTCTACGACTCCCCCTCCAAAAATCGATGCTACGTCCCTGTTATGTGAAAAATTTATGCAGTATATGTATAACTGTAATATCCATGAATTTTTACCTAGCTGTTGGGGGAGGGGGTGTTGGGTATAGAAACAAGAGGCCCACGGGCCTTATAGGTCACCTGAGTATCATGTAACAACTTTCCAGCGATTGTATTTGGTTCGTGTTTTAATCCAAAAACCATGAAATTCACAAATTTTGAAAGAGGCACCATTGCTTATCAATGGGCAGATTTCAAAGCATTAATTTATTTTTAGTCAAAGTACCCCCTGGTACCCCTGACCCAGCAGCCCTGAAATTATCTATTTTGAAAGAGGCCCCTTTCTTCGTTATAAGGCCAGAATTTTTTTATGTTCAGGTTTAGTTATGAACATGAGAATAAAAAAGTCCCGAAGGAGAAGGAAATAAATAAAATTTTTGATAAATCAATTATTAACATTTGTACATTCTTTTTTTATGCTATCCTAATAGGCTCCTTACCACTGGACACATAATGCTTTCAAATAGGAAAGTAGAACATTTAATTGCTTATTTCATCATCTGCCATTTTGGGCCAGTTATATAAATTTTGTGATGTTGATCAAAATATATTTTAAAAAATCAATTCTTTAAAAGTCTTTCAATATATCTTCATTTTTTTAATATGTGTTAGGTGAATGTGTAGACATTGTTCTAAAATTTACTTGATGCCTAAAATTATAATTCCTATCATAAAACAGACAGGGTGAACATTTTTTCAATTAAGTGTGAAATAATTTTTCTGGCTGATACAAATGATACTAAATGCCTGTATATATCTGTATATTCTTGCCTTTTAATTGTTAATTTTTTTTTTTATTTCTTCAGGTTATTGTTTATTTCTTCCTCAAATGGACTCAACTTCTCCCATAGTTTTATTCATTACATCTGATGCATAAGCAGTGAAGAATGATACTGTAAGCTACAACAAAGACCTAAACACTGTAGCTGGCAATATGCAATAGCTACCACGGGCAGTTTAAAACCCGGGGGAGGAAAATAATTTACAGACAGATACTTTTGAAACGAATACATAATTATCTCACCAGCATGTCATTGTGCAACAAAGTCGTCAGCATTTTATTTGTCCTTTGAACGGGTGAATCGTTTTGAATGGCACTCTTATCGATGAATTTTACACTAAACCAAGCTATCTTCTCAGACCTGTCACCTAGCTTTATTTACCCGCGGTTTCATCGTAAAAGTGGAAGTGCGAGTTCGTAAATTTGAAATCTCGATCCCGATTCAAGTTTGACATCGGAAAGAAAAAAATGTTGTATTTCTTTCTGAAAATTCAAAACCTTGAGCGGAGGGTTTATAAAACTGAAAATAAAATAAATCCTGGCCTTAAATATGTAATCAGATCATTAGCATATTAACCAGGAGCAAAGGATAAGATGTTCAAAGAATTCATGCATTTCACTATATAATCATTAGAGCCCCACCCTAAAACAAGAACCCCTGACCCTGGGGCCATAAAATTCACAATTTTGGTAGAGGCACTCTTGCTCATCATAACTATGTACTTAGTTGGTTTATTTAATACCCAGGAGCAGAGAAGATTTTCAAAGAAATAATGCATTTTCACTATATACTTATTTAGCCCCGCCCTAGCACTAGAACTCCTGACCCCAGGGCCATGAATTTCACAATTTTGGTAGAGGACTCATTGCTGATTACAATCATGCAAACAGTTTGGCTGCTTGATGTCCAGGAGTAAAGAAGAAGATTTTTAAAGATTGCATTAATTTTAGTGGTTTTGACCCCACCCCTCAAGTCCCATGGGGGCAGGGACCATGAAATTCACAATTTTTGTTCCCCTGCACCCACAGATGCTGTATACAAAATTTGGTTGAAATTGGTTTAAAGGTTTCAGAGAAGAAGCTGAAAATGTTCAAATGTTAACACACGACGGACGACGAACGACGGACGCCGACAGACAAACACGGATGGCAATAGGTCACCTGAGTGACTCAGGTGACCTAATAAATACCTCTTTTAAATGAAGAGAAATAGTGCGCATTATCATTTATCAGTCAAATATTAAAATAGCCTTATATATACAGTTGTAATTTGTACAAGTGATAGGTCGACCACTGATTTGAGCACTGTCGTTAACGGTCCCGGCATACTAGTAATCAGTCCCTCTAATTCTTCTCGTATCCTTAAATACTCTGTCACGTCTGATACGACGATTTGGTGAAGCCAGCAATAACGTCATGGATGCGGCCATTTTTGCATAACATAGACTTAAGATGTTTCAAAAGCTGTCGTAACTTTAAGATTATACTTATATATATATATATATATATATATATATATATATATATATATATATATATATATATATATATATATATATATATATACGTTTGTTAGTCCTAAGATAACTTCGTTAACTTGCCTGTTGGTTCCTTGAAATGAATTCTGAATATTAAAAAACATTTTTACTCATTTTAAAACATTTAAGGGCTATTAACAAACTAATTTACGAGCCAAAGGTCAAGCGGGGCGCAGTGGCTAGAGCGACTGCTCTACAGTGGATACATACAACACGGGTTGGAGGTGGATGTCCTTCCAATGAGACCGTCAGAGGTCCCATATGTCGCGGTTGTTGTTGGCACGAAAATAATCCCTCGCACCTTTATGGCTTTAAGTATGAGGTATGGGAGAAAATTTGCGATTCTCCACATAGCTGCAAATGATGGCGTCTTCATATGAATGAAATTGTAAAGAGCGAAGTTAAACAACAAGCAAATAAAAACGAACCAAAGGAGGGAGTTTCTTTAGATACAACTTTTAACGATATATATATTTGGATTATTTTAGTCAAGATAAGGTCTAGAACATTTTTTGCTTTATTGTGTAATGGTGTAAATAGTTGATTTATTTTGTTGGGGGGGGAGGGTTACTTTTCCCAAGTATATAAACGTTTTTAAAATTAAATTTTGCCTATTTGTATTGAAGAACCGACCAGATATGATGCTTTTATGTTCGTATTTTATGTCCAGTTCACAGACTTGCATGGTTTAGATCAACCGCTGTTGGTTGCACCTTTTGCATAATAGCACTAGAACTCTTTCTGACGTACTTACTTAATCCTTTTCGTGCTGGTTAGCACATAAGGTCGTCACCAGAGACTTCCATGCTGGCCAATGGCTGTCCATGGCATTTCTGGATATATCCCTATGTACAGATGTTTTTCCAATCTTTCTCCACAGGTCTTCATGTTTCTTTTGGTCTTCCTCTCTTTCTCTTGACAGATGGTGTCAATCTCAATGCAACCCTTAGAATGGAGGTTGGGTGCATATATATATGTCCTATCCACAACCATCTTCTTTTCTTTATAACTTGAGATAGAGGGGTGGTGTTAGTCTTTTTGTACAGTTCTTCATTTTAGATTGTATTAGGCCAGAAGATGCGTAGTATTCTGTAAAGGCAACGTGTCTGGAAGGAATCTAGCTTGGTTTGAAATGGTTTTTGTTACTTTCCATGCTTCAACCCCATATAGGAGGACGCACCCCACGCACATTGCTTTTGAAGATCCCTATTTTGGTATTGATGTTGATCTTTGCTGACCTCCTGATGTTACTTAGTGCAACATACGCTCCTGTGGCTTTAGAAATCCAAGCAAATACATCTACCTCGAGTTCCCATCTGTGGTGATCTTGCTTTCTAGATAGACAAATTCTGTGATCTCTTCTATTTTTTCATTATTAAGGGTGATGGGCTCGTCTGATTTAGTATTGAACTTCATGTTCTTAGTCTTGTTTCTGCTAGTTGGTTGGTTTTTTTTTCTTGCATGTCGCAATGTCGGTGTGATACTAGTAGCAGCGCTATGTCGTCTGCCAAATCTAGAAATTCCCGTCTGCTTATTCTTGGTGGTTTCTTGTATGATCCAGTCAGTGCAGAATGTGAAGAGAAGAGGGGAGTGCAGACATCCCTGTTTTACTACAGTCTTCAATTTGAACTCTCTAATACGTTTGATCCATAAATAACTCTGGCATTTATATCTTTATACAGCATCTTAATGAACAAGATGATTTTATTTGGAATATCCCATATAATGATTGAGGATTAAAGTTGACGTGAAATGAAGTTCCATTCATTGATCTGCTCTTATATTAGTCTGAGAGTGAATCTGATCGGCACATGATCAGATCAGATTCATTCTCAGACTAATATTAGAGCAGATCAATGAATGGGACTCTCCATTTCACATCAACTTTAATCCTCAATCATTATGGAATATTGGAATATTCCAGATGAAATCATCTCGATCATTAAGATGCTGTATACTGATATAAATGCCAGAGTTATCAGTGGATCAAACCTATTAGAGGAATCCCTTTGGAAAACCTGCCTGTTCTTTCCACAGTAGAGCATCTGCTATGTCTGTGATTCTGTTCAATGTAACTCTGCTTAGCACTTGAATACCGAGGGCAGCATTTTTCCTCTATAGTTGTTGTAGTTGGAAAGGTCTTCTTTTTTGGAAGCTTTACGATAAGATCTGTTGGTGTCTCTTCTTACTCCCATATGTTCTGTAGAATATGATTGTCTAGTGTTTTGATGATTTGATAGAGGGTTTGTATATCTTGTTTAAAAGCTGTTTGCAGGTGTCCAGGTGAAATTCTTCGGCCGTGTGTTAACAGGAGCTCTGCAAATTTTTACAGCATCTATGGTAAAGGGAAACAAAAATGCCAGCAGCCTTTCCACTTTTTAATTTCCCTATTGCCTTTTTCATTCTCTTCTATACGGGGCTAAATAGGTTAAATAGTGAAAATGCATTATTTCTTTAAAAATCTTCTCTGCTCCTGGGTATTAAATAAATATGCAATGTGTTTATGGCTGGTGTTATCAAAAGAACTTGGCCCCATTTCCTGTATCATTTATATTGAACACTGAATCCTCAAAATGTTCTTCTTCTCTGGGGTATTAAATAAACTAGCTAAGTACATAGTTGTGATTCTTTCAAATTTGTGTATATCAGGGGTTCTGGTGTTTCTTTTGATATAGGCATTTCCTTTTCTTGTCTGGAGTATTATATCTTTACATAGTTATGATGAACAAGAGTGCCTCTTTCAAATTTGTGAATTTCTGATGACTGAAAAATTTATCTTCTTCTCTGCTCCTGGATATTAAATAAACTAACTAAGTGTTTTGATGTCTCTTCCAAATTTTGATAGAGGGTTTGGGGCTATATATATCTGAAAATGCATTATTTTTAAAAAAAAAAGCTGTTTGTTTTACTTCAAATATTTTAATTTTGGCTAGCTCTACATTACATTTTTTTGAAAATCTTTTCCTTTGCTCCTGGGTATTATATGCTAAGTATATATATATATATATATATATTTATGATGAGGAAAGGTGCTTCAAAATGGTCTGCCCCCTCAGGGGTTCGGGGGGGGGGGGTAAATAGTCTGAAAATAAATAAATGCTTTGAAATAAACTCATTAGTATTAATCAACCATATTTGATGAAATAACATTTATGATGATAAAATTTTGAAATATATGGCCCCAGGGTCTGTGGTTCCTGTGGGGTGGGGTGGGGTGCACAATTGCATGGTTTAGAATGGAAGTCCTTAGTTACTCTGATCTACTTATGGTTGTTAACTTAAGCATTGCTAAGTGTATAATTATGATAAGCAATAGTACCTCTTTCAAAATCGTGATTTTCATGGCCTCTGGTTTAGAACACAAACTAAATTCAATTGTTGGAAAGTAGTTACATGATACTCAGGTGACCTATAAGGCCCGTGGGCCTCTTGTTTAGTGTATGCCTTCAAGTCTGCTCTTGCATTTTTCGTTCCTTCTTTGTCTATAGTCCGATATTCTGCTTTGAGCTGATCTTTTTGTCTCTTTGATTTAATGTACAAGATTTTCTTTTCACTACGTCGCTCTACTGATTTCCATGTATTCTCTTTTTTCCTCTTTCTTGGACCAAGTTTGTGCTGCCCATTATTTAATAGTATCTCATTAAATGTTTCCATATCAATCAATCTGTGTGTTCGATAAAAACCGCAAACTTTTAACGTGCAGTACAAATCAATTACAAGTATAATTCTAGTAGTCATTTCTCTGAACATGTGTTTCCCTGATTAAATGAAATGAATGTGTAGTTTTTCCTGCAATATCCCCATTCATCAAAAACACATCTTTCAACAAATTATTGGGATTCCTATGGGTGCCAATTGCGCGCCGTTATTAGCAAACCTATTTTGTATTTATATATGAAGCCGATTTTGTCCAAAAAGATAACAAAAACACTTGCCGTGGCCTTCAACTCGACATTTAAGGTATATCGACGACGTCATATCAATTAAAGCTGAACACGATTCGTAAAAAGAATTTGTCCGCCATATTTGTTCCAGCTCCTGCTATATCTGCAGCCCCCTTAAATTAGAGCAGGTCAATTTATCACTGTTCTGTGTAATGAATTGTCACCGGTGTACATATGCTATTCAATAATCAGTAGGGACCAAAAAAACTGTACTTCCAATGTAGAAAAATAAGATACCCAAGATACTTACAACAGTTGTGCAGTGTACAAACAAACACAAATATGCGTAACTGCTATAAAATGTAATCAAAGGTGATGTAAGATAACCAGCAGAACACGGATCGCCATTCCACGTCGATATCATTGACAATACGGCAATCAAGTGTAACGAAAGCAAATAGTATACCTTGGTGTTGATGTATCGTAGATAATGATATCAAAAATGGCGTATTTCTATTTACGAGTCAGGAATGGAATATTCATGTCACAAATAGTGATGAACAACAGGCTTTCTCTGGCGTTTATATCTTTATTTTTCATTTCAAGGTCACCAGCTTGGGGGTAATGTGGCAGCTGTGAAACCGTTTATGACACTTGTCGGTTTGGATCTTGGACCTCCTCGCCAACCAATGAGGGCTATGTCTGTTGATGAAACCGCAGAATTCCTAAATGACGTTGATAAACTAGGATTCAAAGACTGGAATCCAGCTCTTTCCTTGTAGCAATTTTTTTTTTCTAAAAATCTTGTCACCTGAATCATTCTGCTGACTTAAACAAAAGCTTGCGCGTCAGTCGACATCTATAATAAAAAATAAATGTTAAGAACAGAAATACCCTTATTCTTAAGGAGGGCTTTTAAAAAAAAAATGTCATGCAACATTATTTTAGCTTACCTGAGCCAAAGGGTCAAGTGAGCTGTTCTAGAAAAGATCAGAATATGTCCGTTGTCGTTGTAAACTTTTCACAATTTCATCTCCCCAGAACTACTGGGCCAGTTTCAATCAAACTTGACACAAATTATGTTAGGGTGAAGGGGATTCAGGTTTTTCACATGAAGGGCTACGCCCTTTTCCAAGGGGAGATTACAAATGAGTGAAACTATATTGACATTTAAAAAATCTTCTCAAGAACCACTGGGCCAGGAAAGATGCAACTCATGTGGAATCTTCTCAAGAACCATGGGGGCAAGAGAGATGCAACTCATGTAGAATCTTCCTCAGGTAGAGTAGATTCAAGTTTGTTTGTTTTTTTTTCAAATCATGATCCCCGGAGATAGGGCCACAGTGATTGATCCAAGTTTTACATAGGAAAATACAAATATAAAGGAAAAATCTCTAAAAATCATCTTCTCGAGTACTACAAAGCACAGGCCTTTCGATCGGTTAGAAAAAGAATAAGGGGTTAAAAAAAATAAAGGTATGGAAATCTTTTCATAAGGTACATACTTTCGCCAATAAAATTCTTATAAATCAAATGCTTTACAATTTCACTTTATATCCATATCTATTCATATATAAACAATCTTTATTACTACTAAAGTTCATTCCGTAATTCCTTGTACTTCTCGATATATTCTGAAATCAATTCCAAAATTGACTTTAATTTTTTTACTCGACATCAGCTCGGGCCTTTAGAGAGCTACACTAATTGTTAAGCGGGAACGACGAGACAAATTTTCCCCGAAATTTATTCTATTCTCAATGAATATTTGCCCTTTTGCATTTGAGCTTTTCAAGGTTTTCTCTAACTGATCATAATGATGATCTTACTAAGTCACGAACAACATTTTAGCGGTCTAATTGTTTTTAAAATCGGAAGGTATATTATACATTCCGGGAAAAAATTGTTCAACCGTAGCTTCTTTTACATTCATTATCAACAAGGCGGCATAGACGTTTTCAGATTAATTTTTCGCGAAAGGAATTATTACGGACTTAACCTTACAATCTGGAGTAAAAAACGAACTTTAAAATGTTGAGAGATTTTGCAAATACTATACAATTCTTCGCTGCACTTCAAACACCGTCTGTTTACATGTGAATGACCAGGGGCCCAAGCTAATGTCGAGGAAAAAAATAGGTCATTTTTGAAATTAATTTTAGAATATCTCGAGAAGTATATGGAATTGCGGAATGAGCTTTGGCAGAAATGAAGTTTGTTTATCTATGAATAGATTTAAATAGAAATTAGAACTGTAGAGCATTTGATTGAAAAATACTTTTTAGCGAAATTGCGTACCCAGTGTAAGAGTTCGATCCATACCTTTATTATTTTTTTACACACACATTTTTTTAAGCGATCCAAAGGCCTGTGCTACAAAGCTATGTTTGGTCTTACCGATATGGAAGCATCCTTAAGTGGTGTAGATTCAATTCATGACCACCGGGGAAGGGTGGGGCTATAATGTGGGTTCAAAGTTTTACATATATGGATATATAAAAAGAAATCTTAAAAGCCATGATTGGTGATATTTATATGGAAGCATCCGCAGGTGATGTACATTCAAGTTTGTTCAAATCGAAACTCCTGGGGGTACAATGACGGATCAAAGTTTCACATAGAATATATATATATAGTGAGAGAGAGAGAGAAGAAGAAGAAGAAGAAGAAATCTTTAAAAATGGGATTTTTTTAAAAGCAGGATAGCAAAACCAAATTAGTAATAATAAATGCTATCATATGTACACCAATACAGTACAATATACGTTTACGAAAATGAGATTTAATAAACGTATCCTGGCGTCATGGGTTTCCGATAGTCTAACATTAACCGCGGTTCTAATTATTTTCAAGTTTAGTCAAAGATTTTCAAACTCTTTTGATTTTTAACCCTATGCATTGCATTAAGGTAGGATTCTTCTCTGGTTTCTGACTAGATGAAACATTCCAAGTATATTTGCTTATACAATGCTATATAGAGGTGTGTTCAAAAGACATATTTTTCTTTGCTTATCACAATTGTACAAATTTAAATAGAAAAAACTATGCATTGTGACGTCACGTTTTATTTACACCCGGCGGAATGGTGGCGTATGAAAATATCTTCTTTTCTGTCTCTCAAAATTGTAATAGAACAATGAATTTAGTTATATTTTTTACACAATTGAGGACTTGGATAAATTTTCAAATGTAAGTTAAATTAATAATGCTTATGTAAACTCTCAAATATATCAAATAAATATGATTTTTCAAACAAACTAGAACTTTGTTAGCCAACACTTCCTATCAAAGTGCAGGATCAAAAATCCATAAAAATTATTTTTTCTCTTCTCAAAACTTTTTGTTTTTCTCTCATTTTGTACATTTATAAGACTACTTTATTATATGTGAAAATAAGAAAAAGTTAAATATAAAGCATATGAAAATAACTAATATATCCTAAAAAATTCAGAGAAAATGTAGCCAGTATCCAGTTAAGTTAGATTATTTATGTAAATTTGGTAATAGCATGCTATAGACACGACATTAATATGTTTTTATACAAAAAGAACAATCATTAAGCTTTTATATCCAGTCAGTATCAAGGATTGGCAACAGTTATTTTTTATCTTAATGTCAAGAGAAGAAGACCTTGACCTGGTGCTTAATATAGAACGGTCAAATTTAATTTCACTGATACTATACTTAAAAGCAGGATTCTGTGAAAATTTCATTAATTTTTAAATATAGAAATAATGGAATGCTATTAAAAATGTACACCAATACAATACAATATACTTTCTAGCTATAAATAAAAGATTTAATAAACGTATATGTTTCATGGTGTTTCCGATAAAGTTCTTTAACATTAGGGTGAACAGCTAGGGCAATAATCAAAATGAAAAGTTTAGTCAAAAATATATTAAATATATTTAATTTTTAACCCTAATATTTATGCATTAAAAATCCAGATAATAAATTGGCATAAAGTGTCATCATATGAGTACAACATTTTCTAAATAAAATGATGTTATTTAATTGCAATTATATTTTCTAGATGTCATTTATTCACAGCATGGACAATCTAAAAAGGGCATGATTTCCCTGACAGTACATATAGCCAGGTGAACAGTACTGGAGATGAACCCAAGGTCCAAATGACTCGCATTGAACCCATTTGAAAAAAATCATACAAATTTCTTGAGTTTACACACAAATTCTTACAGACTCAACACTTCTAATTTTCACTCATATGCAAATAATTCTTACAGACGCAACCCTTCTCATTTTCACACATCTGCCATTCTTTTTCTTCCTAATCTGAGTTTTAAATATAATCAACTTAAATGTTGAGTGAATCAATATAAGGTTGATGAAAGATATGGTCCAGGTTGTTGAGACTATGATGTGATAAACTTCTTGTTCTTTATGGTTTCTGTTTAATTTTTCAGTGGTTTTCTTACAGTTTTTGCAGTTTTAGAAGATAATGTGTTGCATGATTTAAAAAAAAAATATTGTTTAAACATAGGGACTCCATCTTGATTCACTAACTGATAGCCCTGATAAGTGCAGATGGGGAATAACAACGCTTTGTTTTATTTGTTACTGCCTAAAATATTACAAAAAGTGACGTTATTCACAAGAATCAGCTAATTTTATGACGGGTTAAGGCTTCCATACATGGAAAAACTAATAGAGTCACATGGTTAATTTAAATACTAAAATACGTCACCGGAAGTGCAATTTATCAGATGATGAGCGTCGGTAAATGCAGTGAGAATCAAAAGGGTTTTCAGACGATTTTGATAACTACAAATTATGGTTATAAGAAAAATGAGTATTTTTATCACTGATTGCATTGTTTTTATGATATTTACCTTTTCACGCAGCATATTTTTTATCTTTTGCTTATATTGATGTTGCGAGATTCCCTACCTCAGGTGTCCTTAGTAATTAGAAATATGACGTTATTTTAGGGAAAACTCGCGCGACGAAAATAGACTATCGGAAACATATGACTATCAGAAACATATGATGGCACGATACATAATGAAATATACATGTTAGCTGGATTTATTTTAAAATAACACATCCCATTCTTGTTCATGTCGTCGCAAAAAGCAACGTCAAAATATCGCGAAGTTATAGTATATAATGCAACCTTTGCAATTATATAAAACATTAACAAAGCATTTGTACAAGCATATATTGATAATTTCATGAAAATGAACACTCTCTGAAAGACTCGAGAAGATTATTATTTAATTTTGACGAGGGGTCGTTTTTTTTTTTGATAAACAAACCTTGTTCTTTGTAGCTGTAAATTAGTAAAAGAATTAAGAATCCAAAATGTAATTTAAATTATTTATTTTTTTAAAAAATGCAAAATCGGAAGATTTAATTGAAAAAAATCAATTACATTTACAGTTTAGCTGGCAACTATTTCATTTGGTTGAGCCAATGAGGCACACTGAGCCAGTGTTCCGAATGACGAGCACTGACAGGACATTGTAGGGGTGTTGTAGGTATCGCCATGCTTTATAATAGTACCGTCAGGAGCCTTGCAGTTTCGACCTAGAGAAAAAAAGGATTAAAATTCTTGGAAATATTTTATAGTGAACATTTAATGCCTTTTGAGGCACATTAGTACTACAGGGATATTCCCAATGTGAAAAAAAAACTATTTTTTTTATCTATATAAATACGCAAGTTCGTCGTCAATCACACCCATATTATGCTTTATGCCAGCAGACTGTACTTTTTTTCACGTTTAGATCGACCATATACGGAAGAATTCAAATACTAGTGCATTAAATAGAAATCAGAATTTTTGAAAAAAAAAACCGGAAGAAGGCCTCGTTTAAATAATTTTTGCTTCTTATCTGATATATTTTTATCATACCGTTCATGGTCAAATATAAACGTCAATTGTACTTTCTGTTCGCACAGAAAGGCATATTGATGAGTCTTTCAAATAATAAAACATTTTTAGAAATTTCCAGCTTTTAATACTTTTAAATCAATGTGGAAAGGGGGGGGGTCCACAAGATTTTAACTATTTATTTCAATTACAACATAACGAAAGCAGACATGTGATATGTGCTATAAACAAAAATCACTGTATACTTACAACTGATTTGGGGTTTAATTTTACTGTTTTCGCATTTATAAAATTTTATTTTTGACAAAACTGTCATTAAACCAACCATAGAATTCTTTTTAAAATCAATAAAAGTAAACTAACCGTTTGGACACACCGGGCAGCATTTGTTTGGATCATGAACAGCGTCCACACAACCATCAAAAAAGCAATCTACAATGGCACAATATGCTTGTCCTGAGGAAGTGCATTGGCAAGGTTCACACGGGGAATGTTGAAAAGAACCAACATGGTACCACTTCCCCTGGTATAGACAGCCTGGGGGAGGAGTAAAAAGGACGGGGGAATCCCGACTCTCGACGACCAGAAAAGCTGTTACGAGAAGACCAATGGAGAGTGTCACTAGATGTGCCATCTTTCTTCTGTCAGGGTTGGTCTAGAAAAGAATTTTTTATTATCTTATCTTTCTTATATCACGAAGAATTTTCTTTAACCTTTTACAAACACCAGTCACAGGTCTGACATTTCAGTAGTCCCATTAAATTTATTAAAATATCAGTGGCGGATCCAGGAATTTCGTAACGGGGGGGGGGGGGCGCAGTAGAAGGCAGAGGGGTCTGGAGACTAACTGAAGCCCCCAAGGGTCTATGGCAAGGTCCTTTTTGGGGGTCCGGGGCTGACAAGTTCTTACAAATAAGAGATGTTTTTCCTTGATTTTAGGCTAATGGACACATAAATTTTACATAAAAAATTTCAAACGTGGAGGGCGCCGGCCCTGGATCCGCCTTTGAATATATCTGAAATATTGAATATATCTGAAATATAAAACATTTTTTAAAAATTTATTTGGTTATTGTTTAAAAGTTGTATACATATCTCTCTCGAATTACATGTTTAAACCAAACAATAAAGAGAGAAGAAAAAAACAAGAGTCCAGATGGCCTTACAGTACAAAAAAACCTTGTAGCCCAAAAGCAATAGAGTAGGTTGATCTTAATAACGAAATAATTAATATAGTAATCAGTAACAACCTAATTAAAACACATGCTAATTATACATGATTTTTAGGTCACCTGAGCAAACTCAGGTGACCTATTGCTATCCGTTGTTGTCCGTCGTCGTGCGCCGTGCGTTAACATTTGAACATTTTCAGCTTCTTCTCTGCAACCAATCAACCAATTTCAACCAATTTTGGCACATATCATCTATGGATAAAGGGGAACAAAAATTGTGAATTTCATGGTCCCTGTCCCCCTGGGGCCTGAGGGGTGGGGCCAAAACCACTAAAATTAGTGCAATCTTTAAAAATCTTCTTCTTTACTCCTAGTATTCAAGCAGGCACACTGTTGGCATGAATGTAATGAGCATTTGAGTCCTCTACCAAAATTGTGAAATTCATGGCCCTAGGGTAAGTGGTTCTTGTGCTAGGGCGGGGCTATATAGATTACATAGTGAAAAATGCATTATTTCTTTGAAAATCTTCTTCTCTGCTCTTGGGTATTAAGTAAACTAAGTAAGTACATAGTTATGTTGAGCAAGAGTGCCTCTTCCAAAATTGTGAATTTTATGGCCCCAGGGTCAGAGGTTCTGGTGTTAGGGCGGGGCTCTAATTGATCATACAGTGCAAATGCATTATTTCTTTGAATATCTTTTCTGCTTCTGGGTATTAAATAAACTAACTAAGTACATAGTTATAATGAGCAAGAGTGCCACTTTCAAAATTTTGAATTTTATGGCCCAAGGATCAGGGGTTCAGGTGTTAGGG
>NW_026919594.1:0-15589 GCF_032062105.1 Saccostrea cuccullata
AACAAAAAGCAAGTCTTTTTCTGTCACCTAGGATCTAACTATTCCGAATATTTCATTTTTAACAAGAGGCCCATGGGCCTTGTAGGTCACTTGATTATCATGCAACAACTTACCAACAAGTGAATTTGATTCATGTTTTAAACCAGAGGTCATGAAATTTACAATTTTGAAAGAGGCACCATTGCTTATCATAATTATGCACTCAGCAAGCTTACTTTGCTTAGTAATACCCAAATTTTTAAATATATATTCGAAATTTTGGAAATTTTATAAATTTTATTTCATCATGTTGTTGATTAATACCAAATTGTAGATTTCAAAGCATTAAATTATTTTCAGACTATGTACCCCCCCCTTTAAGTACCTCTGTCCCAGGGGCCAGGAAATGAAACATTTTTGGAAAAAGCAGCTTTCTTCGTCATAAATATATACTAAGATCATTGCCATAGTATCCAGGATCAAAGGAAAAATTTTTCAAAGAATTCATGCATTTTCACTATATAAACATTAGAGCCCCGCCCTAACACAAGAAGCCCTGACCCAGGGGCCCTGAAATTCACAAATCTCAAAGAGGCATCCTTCTTCCTCATAACTATGTACATAGTTCATTGGTTTAATACCCAGGTGCAAAAAAGAAGATTTTTAAAGAGTTTGTGCATTTTCACTATATAATCAATAGAGCACCACCCTAACACCAGAACACCCAACTCAGGGTAAGGAAATTCACAATTTTGGAAGAGGCAGCCTTATTCAACATAACTATGTACTTGGTTAGTTTATTTAATACTCAGGAGCAAAGAAGAAGATTTTCAAAGAAAAAAAATCATTTTTTACTATATAATCTATACGGCCCCGCCCTGCCACTAGAACCCCTGACCCTGGGGTCATTAGATTCACAATTTTTAGAGGTGGCAGCCTTATACAACATAACTATGCACTTGGTTAGTTTATTTCATGCCTGCAAACAGAAAAGAATATCAAAGAATTAATGCATTTTCACTATGTAATCTATATGGCCCCGCCCTGCCACTAAAACCCCTGACCCTTGGTTCTAGTTAACCTCTCTATTTAACTCTTCACAGCTAGCGGCATTTGAATATTGTTTTAAGAAATAAGGTATCTTTTTTTGAGTGTTATTGGGATGTAAAACGGGTTGGTCACGTGATCAAATCCCATAAAGCCCGAAGGGCTTTTTGGAAGATTTGATCATGTGCCAACCCGTTTTACATCTCAATAAAACTCAAAAAATGATACCTTATTACTTATATTTACATTTGTGACTTATTCATACTTTATATTTGCCTGATTGTTACTTTTAACGTGTGAAATGCCTTAATTTTTCAAACCCAACGGCATGTACGTAATCCACTACACGCGCGTCGACCCTTTATGACGTCACAGAGAAATTACGTCGAACGTTTCTATGACCTGTTGACCCCATACCTGTATTTACACAGTTATAAAAACGTTTGCCTTTAGTAGTGTTATATAAAGGAAAACATTTGCAAATGTAAATATTGTGATATGAGTAATTTCTCTCAAATTTATGAAATACTAGAAATAGTGTACATTGTATATTATATTACAGCACAGAATAGTATATACACATGTAGTTTATGGTAAAATAATGGAATGAAGAACAACTCATGTGGAGATGAAATGTCTTACAGTATGGAGAAACTATCGCTCTCCTTTGTGCAAACTATTTCACATAATGTACAATTTCTTCAATTTTATCCACGGCCATTCCATCATAATGTGCTTTTTCACCATGCACTATGTATTTTTTGTAGTGGGTAGTGGCCAGAGTTCCTTCCGTGTAAAGTTTCATTCAGTACTGAACATGCACAGTGACGCATATTAAGGAGCGTAAATTACTCAAAAGGAACATTGTTTTCCCGCTTTCAGTTATCCTGTTGAATTTTCATTATTAATACGACTTGATAACCTAATATCCAATAATAGACATCGGACAAAAATCTCAGCGAGCTAACATACCAGGATTGGTTTATAATAATACGTTATGATAATACTATTATGAGTAATGAGGGTTGGTTGAAAAGCATGAAACGGATATGACCTTGTAATTGACCTCCATGATTTGAATAAAAATAATAAACAGTCATTTTCAGCCATATAAAGATTGAAAGGTATGAAATGTTAATAGTTTTGATATATATATATATATATATATATATATATATATATATATATATATATATATATATATATATATATATATATATATATATATATATATATATGTAGTTTCATTTTGTAAATTAGCAACACTTAAGTATGAAATTTTTATGCTGTAAACCTTAAGAAAAAAAAAACAGCATTATTCATTCTCTTTAAAGTATAAAACATTTTTACTCCAGAAGATATTTTTCAAACATGAAAAAATACCATAGGAAAAGATATTTAAGTTGAAGTTAATAACTTATCATGTTTTTAGCTCTACTGGTCAGAGACCAGAAGAGCTTATGCGATAGTAATGCGGCCGGCGTCCATCCGTCTGTCTGTAAACAATTTTTCAAAACGCTACTCCTCCTACAATTTTGGTCTGATTTCAATATAACTTGGCACACAAGTAGACTACACTAAGATACATAAAATAGTGCATCAGTTTTTGATTTCGATGAACGGTGATGCCATGGTTACTAAAAATAGAATTTTCTGAGAAATTCCTTTAAAGCAATATGAGCTGCACGTTTGACATCGGAAAATTTTGTTGCAAATTTGTAATTAACTATTTCAATGACAGAAAAATGGAACATTTATAAACTTCTGTTGTTCATTTATGCGATGGAAGAACTTTTTACAAGCTTTGATTGAAGCAAAATTGAATTATTGTCGTCCTGTACAATAATGAATTTTTATATATATAATACTGTATATTCGGTCGTACAGAAATGTTTCTGATGAAATATTTTTAAAATTTATTTTGGTCTTATTGATCAAAAGTGTTTATATTTAATACAAAGTTATCATAATAACACATTTTACCAGAAAAATAAAATTCTCAAAAATGCAGCTCACATTGCTTTAAAACGCTACTCCTTCTACAGTTTTGATCTGATTTCAATATTACTTGGCACACAAGCAGACTACACTAAGATACATAAAATAGTGCATCGGTTTTTGATTTCGATGAACGATTTTGCCATGGTTACTAAAAAATAGAATTTTCTGTGAAATTCCTTTAAAACGCTACTCCTTCTACAGTTTTAGTCTCATTTCAATATCACATGGCACACAAATAGACTACACTAAGATACATAAAATAGTGCATCGGTTTTTGATTTCGATGAACGATGTTGCCATGGTTACTAAAAAATAGCATTTTCTGTGAAATTCCTTTAAAACTACTCCTTCTACAGTTTTAGTCGCATTTAAATATCACATGGCACACAAGTAACTACACTAAGATACATAAAATAGTGCATCAGTTTTTGATTTCGATGAACGATGTTGCCATGGTTACTAAAAATAGAATTTTCTGTGAAATTCCTTTAAAACGTTACACCTTCTACAGTTTTAGTCTCATTTCAATATCACTTGGCACACAAGTAGACTACACTAAGATACAAAAAAATAGTGCATCGGTTTTTTGATTTCGATGAGCGGTGTTGCAATGGTTACTAAAAATAGAATTTTCTAAGAAATTCCTTTAAAACGCTACTCCTTCTACAGTTTTTGTCTGATTTCAATATCACTTGGCACACAAGTAAACTACACTAATTTACATACAATAGTGCATCGGTTTTTGATTTCATGTTTACTAAAAGTAGAATTTTCTGTGTAATTCCTTTAAAATGCTACTTCTTCTACAGTTTTGGTCTGATTTCAATATAACTTATCACACAAGTAGACTACACTAAGATACAGAATTCTGTGCATCGGTTTTTGATCAGTACAAACCAGTAGAGCTACAGTCTCGACAGAGACTTCTGGTTAAGAATAAAATTTAAAATATTTCAATACAGTATGAAACCAGAAGTCTCTGTCGAGACTGAAGCTCTACTGGTTTGAACTTATAGCAAAGGAAGAGAAAAGTCCTTAAGCAGCTGGGATTTGAAACTTTACAACAGCAATAAATAGAATAATGATCGTTGATAAAGTCTCTTTATGTTCTTAGTGTAGTCTACTTGTGTGCCAAGATATATTGAAATCAGACCAAAACTGTAGGAGAAGTAGCATTTTGAAACAATTTTACAGATATTTCTATTTTTAGTAACCACGGCAACACCGTTCATCGAAATCAAAAACCGATACACAGAATTATGTATCTTAGTGTATTCTACTTGTGTGCCAAGTTATACTGAAATCATATCAAAACTGTAGGAAGAGTAGCATTTTGAAAGAATTTCACAGAAATTTCTATTTTTAGTAACCACGGCAACACCATTCATCCAAATCAAAAATCGATATACAGAATTATGTATCTTAGTGTATTCTACTTGTGTGCCAAGTTATATTGAAATCAGACCAAAACTGTAGGAGGAGTAGCATTTTGAAAGAATTTCACAGAAATTTCTATTTTTAGTAACCACGGCAACACCGTTCATCGAAAGTAAAAACCGATAAACAGAATTATGTATCTTAGTGTATTCTACTTGTGTGCCAAGTTATATTGAAATCAGACCAAAACTGTAGGAGGAGTAGCATTTTGAAAGAATTTCACAGAAATTTCTATTTTTAGTAACCACGGCAACACCGTTCATCGAAATCAAAAACCGATACACAGAATTATGTATCTTAGTGTAGTCTACTTGTGTGCTAAGTTATATTGAAATTAGACCAAAACTGTAGGAGGAGTAGCATTTTGAAAGAATTTCACAAATTTCTATTTTTAGTAACCACGGCAACACCGTTCATCAAAAATAAAAACCGATACACAGAATTATGTATCTTAGTTTATTCTACTTGTGTGCCAAGTTATATTGAAATCAGACCAAAACTGTAGGAGGAGTAGCATTTTGAAAGAATTTCACAGAAATTTCTATTTTTAGTAACCACGGCAACACCGTTCATCGAAATCAAAAACCGATACACAGAATTATGTATCTTAGTGTAGTCTACTTGTGTGCCAAGTTATATTGAAATTAGACCAAAACTGTAGGAGGAGTAGCATTTTGAAAGAATTTCACAGAAATTTCTATTTTTAGTAACCACGGCAACACCGTTCATCGAAAGTAAAAACCGATAAACAGAATTATGTATCTTAGTGTATTCTACTTGTGTGCCAAGTTATATTGAAATCAGACCAAAACTGTAGGAGGAGTAGCATTTTGAAAGAATTTCACAGAAATTTCAATTTTTAGTAACCACGGCAACACCGTTCATCAAAAATAAAAACCGATACACAGAATTATGTGTCTTAGTTTATTCTACTTGTGTGCCAAGTTATATTGAAATCAGACCAAAACTGTAGGAGGAGTAGCATTTTGAAAGAATTTCACAGAAATTTCTATTTTTAGTAACCACGGCAACACCGTTCATCGAAATCAAAAACCGATACACAGAATTATGTATCTTAGTGTAGTCTACTTGTGTGCCAAGTTATATTGAAATCAGACCAAAACTGTAGGAGGAGTAGCATTTTGAAAGAATTTCACAGAAATTTCTATTTTTAGTAACCACGGCTACATCGTTCATCGAAAATAAAAACCGATACACAGAATTATGTATCTTAGTGTATTCTACTTGTGTG
This sequence comes from Saccostrea cuccullata, assembly GCF_032062105.1. NCBI lineage: Eukaryota > Metazoa > Mollusca > Bivalvia > Ostreida > Ostreidae > Saccostrea > Saccostrea cuccullata. The sequence goes on from NW_026919594.1 coordinate 5,717, forward strand.
CCAAGTTATATTGAAATCAGACCAAAACTGTAGGAGGAGTAGCATTTTGAAAGAATTTCACAGAAATTTCTATTTTTAGTAACCACGGCAACACCGTTCATCGAAATCAAAAACCGATACACAGAATTATGTATCTTAGTGTAGTCTACTTGTGTGCCAAGTTATATTGAAATTAGACCAAAACTGTAGGAGGAGTAGCATTTTGAAAAATTGTTTACGGACAGACGGACAGACGGACGGACGCCGGACGCATTGACGTAACGTCAGGAATTGCTACTCAACGTTGTAACGTCAAAACAACGTCAATATGAATTGTTTTCGTGCAGTGTTTAAATATGTTTTTATACTTTTAAAGAATTGCATGTAACCCCATTGAAATAATCATTAACAGTAATTTGTTGACCGAACTTTGGGTAAATATACTTTTTTCGATAAAGCAGATCATCAAAACAAATTACGCTGTATTTTTAATTTTCTATCATTGTTTTCTCTCTTGCATATAAAAAGAATATTCTAAACTTGCATGGATTTAAAATTATAACCACATTTGTATGCGATAATCGTTTTATGGTGATCATTTAAAAAAATCAACAGAAAAAAAAAAAACAATTTAAGTATACAAAGAGGTGATAATCAAAGATTAACATGTGAAGTATACACAAATAAATAAATAGGAAATGCACATTGACGTTTGTCCCATATCGTGCATTCTTAGAACGTCAGACGTCATTTTAAGCAGCTGGGGACATTTTCGCAAGACATTTCGATTCTTCAGTAATTTTCTTATTAACCGGTAAGATCTGATGAAACCTATATGTATCAAAAGTAATTTCTCGGTACTTTCCACTGATATAAATTTTAATAAATATTGTCTCTAGAATTCGGAATAAATCAATAAGCTATTAACTAATATATATTTGACATGGCGTCATTTACGCAGCGGGACATATTTGCAAGACACGGATTATGTTTGATTAAATACCTTAGCGCCTGGAAAATTTTCATTATGTTTTTGGAACAAGTTGTTGTTTAAAAGTACTCATTGTATGTAAATTCAAATTTGTAAATTTTACCGACAAAATTTTCTTTTTTCACAATGGAAAATGCGTTACACTAAATTTTCATTGAATGGGACATCTTAAAGGACTTTTATTTCAAAGGATGTAGATATCTATTCTCTTAACAGAGGTTGTCAACAAACATATTATGTCTAAATATGATGTAAGAGAACGATCCTGTAAAATTTCAAAGAGATGCGAGAAGATTTTTCAACTTTTTTCTAGAATAAAGTCTGTTGAAGGTATTTTTCTGCTACAACGGGACAAGACGAAAATTGACGTTATTTCGGAATATAGTAGTCTGTCAATGTGTGCATACCTTGTAATAATACTTCTTTTTGTTACAACATTATTGGTTAGAAAAAATCCTTTATTTTCATATAAAACACTACATGTTAATTATCAAGACTGTACTGCAAATGCAAGCTGAAAACGGATTAAGCGTATAGTAGCAACTCCTGACGTTACGTCATTACTATCGCATAAGCTCTTCTGGTCTCTGACCAGTAGAGCTAAAAATTCGAATTTCGCTAAATTAATTTGGGACAACCCCCAAATCCTTAAAGATTCTTTATATAGTTGAACGTCTATCCTTATCATTACAGCTCATGTAAATGGAACCGTTTAGTTTTCTTACTTATATGTACCAATTGATTAAATACTATATATGTACGTAATATACATAATATGAATTCAAGAGCACAAAGATAAATTTGATGAGTGGTTAAGCTCTTAAGCCTGATTTTGCACTTGAATTATTGAAGTTGTTCAGAACTGTGTTCACAAATACTAACGTTTGGAGAGAAAAATGTTCATGTCCACAGAGACTATTTAAAGCTATGTACTATTCAGAGATGATAAGTGACAGGACTTCACTTTTTTTCAAAAGGTTAATGAAAAAAGTTTGATGGCATTTTAAATATTACTGAACAAATTAGAGAAAAATGTTTTTGAGTGGTTATTAAACAAAATGTAAGTATTTTAAAATCGCTCTGAACAGGCGAATCAGGTTCTACATCAACACTGAATTTATATGTACCATACGCGATATAACTACAGTATTTAAATAACTGTCGGTATAAAATAAATGTACTTTTTCAAGAATTTGAAAAAATTATTTTTCAAGTGTAGCTTAATTTTTCATTACTCAGCAAGAGCATAAAGCTTTGGCTTAAAATACATAATAAATTGCATTACGTTCTGTATTTTTTTTTGCCAATTCAAGCATAAAAGCATCGTTATAAACATTCGATAGATGTTAAATTTGATTGTGATTATTATATTTATAAATAAACATCATACAGAACTTAAATGTCAATAGAACGAGAGAAGGCATTTCTGTTTAGTTCTCTTGTCTTATACTTAAAACAACCCGTTATTGTCATCTTGCAGCATTGTTTGATGGGTACTGGTAACGTGCTTAGCGGGATCATTGCGCGCGCAGACACCTTTTCCGCGAGGGGAAACTCTGCTTTGTGGTATCTGTTTTTAATCACATGTAGTCAAATGGAATATACTGTAAAAACATTTACAAAGTATTTTACCGTGTTGAAAAATGTTTGTACCTCTATTTCTTTTCATTAAATAGTTAGATGTGAGGACAATCTGTTTGGAGCAATGAACAAAATTAATTTAATGTTGCTTTGGTATAAAATACATAATACATAAGTTCATTATGCACTGTCCATGTGTGAAAATATTCTCCCTTAAATTCTTAAGACATTAGCTTGGACACTACAGGTGTATATAAAGGCAACCTTACCTTATCTCAACATTGGCATAAAATAACGACGACGATAATGCTTAAAATTAACTGTTTGTTATATTGAACTTTGGTCTATTTTCAAACTATGTAACAATCATATTATATGTGAACTCTTTTTAAAATATAGATAAAAGTTCGCTTGATCATGGACAACGACTACGAATTTGTTCAACTGTCCACGAATGCAATTGAAGGTAAATCAGAAATGGTCCTGAACTATGCAGACATTCAGTTCAAAACTACTACTCAGGATCCACTATTCAACACAAAGCTTAGTGCTTCGCAGGACCAGCATTCCGACGACGAATCTGTGATTTATAGTGAAATGCAAGGCAGCGACGTATATGTAAACGTGTTAGCTCAAAACACATCAGGTTATGATTCATTTGACGATACTTCAACAGATTACGAGGATGTTCCTGATGATATAGCACCAACAATCCCGCATTTAGGAAGTAAGGTGATTGAGGAAAATATAAAAGTAAGTTCTAAAGAGGAGAAAGGCGCCTATGGCGAATACTGTCATTTAGATCCTTATAAAAAAATTCCAGTTCTTTTAGCCAAACAAAAAACTGCAGTTAAACAGAAGAAAAAGACTGAAAAGTTGACGTGTACCGACATAACAACACTTGAAGATGGAAGGATGGTGGTAGTTACAGATAATGGTAAAATCATTGTTCTAAGTTCTAAAGGAATGTATTTGTTTATGGAGACGTTTGATGGGGAATTTGCGAATTGTACTGCTGTGGACAAGGATGAGATAGTTGCGGCATGTGGTTATCGAGTCCGATTTTTCTCTGTACACGAAACGGAGATAAAAGAGGAAGAAGAAAAATGCATCGATTTTCAATACGACTGGACAACAGTGCATGGAATATCATACAGTAATAACAAACTTTTGATGTCCTGTAACTTACAGAGTGTAGTCTCCACACAACCACCAACAATTAAATTATATGATATGAAGAGAAAACAATCAAAAACCATTCACACACTACCATTTACCTCTCCTGGTAAAGTTCTTTTAACTCCAGACTTAAAGAAGTTTTTTGTAGCAGATCAAGACAAAAAGACAGTAACTTGTGTAGATGACCATGGTAAATTAATATGGGAGGCCAAGGACATCAACACGCCTATATCGTTCACTATAGCGGATGAGATACTCGCTGTGGCATTCAAAGAGCGTCAGGAAATAACGTGTTTTTCTGCAATGAACGGAACTATACTAAGAACGATCAAAATGGATGTTAGCATACATATACCAGCAAAAAGATTTGTGCTAACCAACAATATCAAGGAAATAATTATTTGTCCTTCTGATCGTTTTGTGGAAGAAAAAATTAGTTTTGTTTTCTTTGCGCCCATCAAGCATACTAGAAAACAACATCTGAAGAAAAAAATTTCCAGTATGAAACTTCTTCCAAAAATGTTTCGCAAATGACATGAATAATACATTTTTCTTTAGTACAAAGTGCAGTAAACGCGGAAGTGATAACTTAACGAGAATAGATAAAACGCAAGTGGATAGAAAATAGACAATCCCAAATATGTTTCCTTGTTTTGTATTTACATTTTACAAAGTCATGTACTTCATTCATTGGGTGTACTGTGGCATTTCACAATGTGTCTTATGTAATCAAATAACAAACTCTTTACTAAATGTGCATAGACGCATATTTGAAGTTAATATTTTCTGTATAATATCACGACTTATATATTGCAATAGCATTTCACACGAAGATATACATGTATTATATCCAAATTTTATTTTATATTTCATTAAAATCTCTTCGATTTTATATAAAAATCCCACAAAGATTGAAAATATTTGCTTATGAAAAAGCATACATACACTATAAAGAACAAAAACGATATCATTTTCTCATACTTTAACAATTTTTTAAATATGGGTGGTTCTTCGCTCTATTTTTTGAAAGATAATCCTAAAAGTTTGCAATAAAATATACATTTTTTGGTTTACATAAACATGGTGCGAAGACCCACTATACCTTAAAAGTACACTTTTATGGCAAAACATTCGCAACTTTCCGAGAAATACTTCAAGTCCATTAAGTCAAGGGTCATATCACAAACATGATTTAAATGCCAACAATCATCAAGAGCCGTGTAGCATAATAGTAAGCGCGATAGTCTTAAAGCAGTGAGAAATTTCGGATTTTTATTGCTAGGGTTCGAATACCACGAATACGGTCTGATATTTTTATACAAGAAAAAAATTATCAAGAGATTTTTTTCTCTCGGAAAAACGTTTTTTTTGTTTTGTTATAATTTCATAAATTTAAACAATGATAAATTTATTTAAATACTTAATTCACTAATAATATGATTTCATAATATTTGACACTATAGACATTCTGCCTGCCTTATCCCCAATCTTCTTTGTGAACGTGAAAGGACGTATCAATCAAACCCGTCAAGAAATTTGTAGTGTCAATAACTTTTATATAAAATAAGATTTTTAATATATTTTTCGTGGGAAATGCTATTTCAATATATAAGTCGTTGTATTATACAAAAAACTTGAAAAAAATGCAAATCTGTGTCTATGCACCTTTAAGAGCAATCTAATAAAACGTCCAGTTAAGAACATTTTTCTCATGGGAAGGTAGTTTTCCACTATACATGTACGACTTATTTTACTTTAAGTATTAGTTATACACATGAACATTAAAAACATTAATTGATTGATTGTATGCTGTTTAACGTCCCTTTCCAAAATATTTCACTGATATGGAGACGTCGCCATTGCCGATGAAGGGCTGCAAATTTAGGCCTATGCTCGGCACTTAAGGCCTTTGAGCAGGGAGGGATCTTTATCATGCCACACCTGCTGTGACACGGGGCCTCGGTTTATACGGTCTCATCCGAAGGACCGCCCCATTTAGTCGCCTTTTACGACAAGCAAGGGGGTACTGAGGACCTATTCTAACCCGGATCCCCACGGGGGAAAACATTAATTAAAGTTTGTTTTAGAGAGATAAACCCCAACTAAATACTTCCTAACAAGATAATTTCGAGTCATTTCATTTAAAATTAACACTATTCACAAGGAAAATCACAACTTTTAGTAGCACATTTCTTTGAAGTAAATTTATTAATATCCTTCGAGCTAACTAAAATTAGATCTTCCATACGCTCCCTTATTTTTTCCTATACATAAAGAAAAAACAGGGAGAGGATGAAAATCTTAATCTAATTGGAATGATTATTCCTTTAAAATTTGGTTTCTTTGTTCGAAACGGCAAATCAATTCAATATTTATATTGACTCTGTGCCGGATAAACAATAAGATATTGTATTGAAATTGGCAAAAGACAATTATAGTGTGTACATACATATACATGTATATCGGTACATGTAAAGACAAAAATGTTTTGACATTCAGATTATGCAAGCAATTGAGAATTCGGGAATTTTGAAAGGGGAGGGGCAATTTGGGGTTGGGGTAGGGGCAGATAGCCACAACGATAATTGATTTATTTAAGCAATAAACAACAATGTCACAAAGTTCTCTGGGGGATGAACTTAGTTGGCCACGTGATCAAATCGTGTGAAGCCCGAAGAGCTTTTTTAAAAGGCGAAATAATAATGAAGCTTGTGATGACGTATATTGCTTCAAAGTCACCTGAAAAAGTTTCAGAATACAAAAAAAAAATGTTTTATTTTTCAGATAAAATATAATGTTCATTAGTAATAAAAAATATAGTAAAAGTTTTCCCAGCTGTGCTATTTAACTTAATTACAAAATCTAAGGAAGAAATATATTTTAAAAATAAATGAAATAAAAAAAAATGTTATATCAACATATTTTAGTTTATTTAGATGGAAATAATTTCCAATAATATAATGTAAATCTCTATTTTATTTAAACATCTATCTAACATTTGGTTGTTGGTTGCCTTTTGAAAGAGGCACCATTACTTATCATAATTATAAACTTAGCATGCTTACTCTATTTACTTAATACCCAGAGGTAGATCACAAAGAATGAACCACTGACTCTGGGGCCATATATTTCAAAATTTTATCATAAATTTTATTTCATCATAAATGGTTGATTAATACTTCGTCATACGTGTACATCAACACAGAATCCTCGCAAACAATGGAAGATGTGCCACCATTGCAGTTCTCATCTCTTGTCACTGTGCTGATGTACTCTTTTCCAGGCATTAGTTTGCCACATTCATTGTCGACTGTCTGGATTTTTCGCCAAGGAAAAATGCTTGAGACATCATCGCCTTTTAAGGACCGTCTTTTGACCGCTTCCTCAGTGGAGTAGTACTTATTTTTGGAAATTAAAGTTATGATTTTTGCATGCACCAATATTTTTCTTTTGACACTACTTATTAATCTTAAAGACGCATGTTTGCCTTTTTGGGGTCTGCCCACTAGTGCGAAGGTTAACTAGTGCTAATTGTAACGGGGACCGTTACAGATGTTCCCCAAACGCTCCCCAAAACCCTTTTTGCGCCTAATTCCTGTAAGACATTTAACAAAATATGATCAGTATCGAAGGATTTCATCAAAGAATTATAAAAGGTATAATGATATCAACTATATGTCATTTAGCGCATTGTACGCGCACGCACGTGCATGTACATGCAAGATGATCATGACATGTTGTCTAAACAATTAGCATATCTATATATCGTGAGAATAAATAAAAAAATCTTTACAATATACATTTTAATGTTTTTTAAAAATATTGGCCCTTTTGCGTATTTCGCGCGCGCACTTGCATGAAAGAATATTCGTGCATTCAATTTTGATAGTACCATTATGTAGAAATCCATGATACCTATTCAAAGTTTAAATTTTATCCCGTTTCGTTGAAAACTAAGAAAGTTACAGACAATTAAAATATCAGCCAATCAGATTGCAGCACACGTGCATGCGCATGCTTTTCATGATAATTCTTATATACCATGCTGTAGATCTTTATAATGTATAACCATGTTCAAAATTTCAAAGGATTTTGTCGAAAAACAAGAAAGATACTGAGACTTTAGTTTCAGCCAATCAGAGCGAAGCGCACGTGCATGCGCGTGAGATCTTACTATTTTGACCATGTCATCTAGTCTATGCTTCTGATATATCCTTATCTTATAACTTTCAAAACATTTCATAAAAAAAATGAAATAGTTACGTTTATATCAATTATATTGGACATTTCTAGTGTTGCACGTGCGCGCTCTTGCAAGCACACGTGCATGCACATTCTTTCATGACAATTCTTTTATACCAGGCTTTAGATCTCCCTAATGTATGACTATATTCAAAATTTCAAATGATTTTATCAAAAAACAAGAAAGATATCGAGACTTTAGTTTCAGCCAATCAGAGCGAAGCGCACGTGCATGCGCGTGAGATCTTGCAATTTTGACCATGTCATCTTTTCTATGCTACTAATATATCCTTATATTATCAGTTTCAAAACATTTTATCTAAAATTTAAAAAGCTACGGCAATATTCATTATATTGGTCATTTCACGCGTTGCACGTGCACGCTCTTGCAAGCACGTGCGCGCAAAATGACCTTCGTTCCGCAAATCTACATAACATGCCTACTGACCCTAAAAAGGTTTCACCTTAGTCAGATGTGTAGTTTACAAGATCATTCGCGGAAAAGATTTTCCCAGGAAGAAGAAAAATAATAATAACTAGTGCTAATTGTAACGGGGACCGTTACAGATGTTCCCCAAACACTCCCCATCTCCCTTTTAGTGCCATATTCCCTGTTATCTCTATTAAATAAGAAATACTTTATGGAATTTAGACTTAATCAAGGTCTTCCAAGAAAAATACAAAATATATTTAAAAAAATAGGCATTGCACGCGTGTTCATGTGCGAAACGACCATATTATCTTGTCTACACTATCTAAAATTTTAATAATATCAAAGCATTTAATCCAAAAGTATTAAAAAATGCACTCATTCGAGTGTATTTTTTATTTTACTCATTTCACGTGCACGCACGTGCAAGCACGTGCATAATGACTACACCTTCTTGTAGGAGTCCCTTATATTTATCCAAGTTCTAAATCCCATCCTGTTTGGTTGAAAAACAAGAGAGTTATAGCCATTTGAAGTTTCAGCCAATCAGATTGCAGCACACGTGCATGCACGTGATTTCATGAATATTTTCTATATCATATTTTAGGATATCGTAATGCATGACTATGTTTTAAATTTCAAATCATTTCGTCAAAAAACAAAGGAGGTATGGCCATTTAAAGTTTTAGCCAATCAGATTACAGCACGCGCGCATGCGCATGCTTTTATTAAAATTTTAATATATCATGCTGTAGATCTTCATAATGTAGGACCATGTTCAAAATTTCAAAAGATTATGACAAGAAACAAGAAAGATATTGAGACTTTAGTTTCAGCCAATCAGAGCGAAGCGCACGTGCATGCGCGTGAGATCTTGCTATTTTGACCATGCCATCTTGTCTGTACTACTAATGTATCCTTACATTATGAGTTTCAAAGCATTTTATCAAAAAATAGAAAAGTTCCGACTATATCTATTATATTGGTTATTTCAAGTGTTGCACGTGCGCGCTCTTGCAAGCACGTGCGCGCAAAATGACCTTGATTCCGCAAATCTGCATAACATGTCTACTTACCCTAAAAAGGTTTTACCTACCTCGGACGAACAGTTTACAAGATCATTCCCGGACAAAAAAGTACCCAGGAAGAAGAAGAAAAATAATAATAACTAGTGCTAATTGTAACGGGGACCGTTACAGATGTTCCCCAAACGCTCCCCAACTCCCTTTTGGTGCCATATTCCCTGTAAGCTTCATTAAATAAGACAAACTCGATGCATTTAAGACTTTAATAACGTTTACCCAGAAGTGTACAAAGTTCATTCAAATTTTGCGTGCGCATGTGAATGCATGTGCGTAATGACCATATCATCTTGTCTACACAATCTATATATTTTTATATACTAAATATTAAAGCATTGAATCCAAAAGTATTAAAAAGATACGCTCATTCAAGTGGTTTTTTTTTATTT
>NW_026919595.1:0-15621 GCF_032062105.1 Saccostrea cuccullata
GCCACAATAATCCGAGTACTCAGCGTCAAACGTAAAAAGTGCTCCAAAATTTGGAAATGTAAAACCAGGAATTACTTAAAGGCAGAAATTTTTTACCGGATGGTAAATTCCAGGTGAGGGAGGGGCTAATTTTGTACAGGTGTGAATGCTTTGGGGGCTAGCAGTCTACCTGTGGCCATCCGTCTCATAATTCCTATACACAGAAAGTGATTTAATACACAGTGAAATACGCTAGGTGTCAAACCTTACCTGTGTTAGTAATTTTGAGAGAATTTTAAAATAAGTAGTTAAACACCCAATTTTATGTTAACGCCCCCAAAATCTACCTGATTCAAGATCAATAATTTACCGTCTGTCAATCATATAAAAAACAATAGCTTCTGTTTTGATTGACAGGTCAGCTACTAGTGCTTCCTGATAATTTGAGTTTGCATGTTTTGAAAACAATTACCTGGTCACAGTCAAACGCTTTCATGTACCCGCATAGTATACACGCGGGTTAGAAAACTCCAATATGTTTGAATTTTATTTCAAAATATAATTGAAAGTAGATTATTAAAACATTGATATAATAAAATATTTCTTTTCTATCTTCACTGCTGTTTGTTACTTGTAAGTGTTATATCGTCCACGTTATCTGTAGAAAAAAGACCGCGTATTGGACGTCCGACGATTTAAATTATTTTTAAATGAGATATATGAAAATTCAGCACTAATAAACGGCTTAGCATAGCTTTTAATAGATGTTTTATTTTGTACTATGGCTACAATCTGCACGATGTTGTACAGAAATTGATGTCAGAATTAATGCTCGAATTTCCTCTAGCGTCTGTATATATACGTAATGAAAATGTGAAGATAATTAATAGTGATCGATTCTGAAAAGAAATGTCTCTAACAATAAAATTTTGTTAACACACGAAGAATAAAAAATATGGAATATTTTGGACAATGTTGTTGGCCAGGGAAAAAAAACATTCCGTAAATGCATGTTCACATGCACGACGGATAGGTGGATTAATAATTTTTTTATTTCAATATTCAGACTTTTTTAATCAAGTGATTTCTTTAATTGAAGATTAAAAAAGATAAATATTATTGATTTGTAGTTTTTACTCGTGATTTTTTTCTTTTATGTAAGGAAAACATTTTCTAAAACGATATACATGTATCTTATTATTTTTTTCCCTTCAAAACATTACCATGATTACGATGAATGCGTTAAGTTTACAAATAATTTTCATATTAAAATAATTATTTTCCGTAGTTTCACTCAAAACCAGACACAAAACACGTAATGATGACCATGATTATCAAACACAGACTTCCTGTGTAATGCTACGTATACACAGATTTTTGACATCTTGAGTATTGGGGGTCTCCAGGTAAATAACACCACTGTTACTTCGACCACTCCCCCTCCTCAGGTAACCGTACGGTAAAAAAATTGGGTCTTTAAGGGTTGTTTTTTTTTCAACTGTATATTGATTTATTTTTGACTGTTTGAAAACACCCCTTCAATTTAAAAAAATTATTATGATATCATACAAGAAATTCAAATATTTAAACAAAGATTGTTTTATATGTTAATGCATGCATTAAAAAGAAAAAAAAATAACCCCTGTAACAACCAAATTAAACTAAAATAATTCATTTATTTCCGGGATCCCGTCTATGAATTAAATGAAAAGAGGGCTCTGTTAAGTAAATCTGACTAAAGAAAATATCGAGGTTTATCCTAACCTTAATAAAGCTTTGTCACCATGAAACATGCTAAAAAGAATATGATTATAAATTGTTATTTGATTTAAACAGGAAATTTAAATATATTAAGTGACCCATGATAAGAAACGTTATTTTTTAATTTGATTACTTTACACAGTGCTTCTCTGAACTTAATCAATAACATTTCCACTTTAAGTTACCATTTAGCATACAGTATTAAAATTAATATCGAAATTTCATTTGAAAAAAAATATGTACCAATTGAAAGTTTCTTTAAAAATGCATATTATATTATAATCTTTTCAAATACTAAAGGTAATAATTCATATAATATTAATCTAAAAATATTCATGGTAATACAGTTTCTGTATACTATGTTCTGATCAGTAAGCATCAAAGGATCATAATTTAATTAGAATGTGACCACGAATCCCAAACAAGATGTACAGGGTATACACAGAGACCAGTAAGTTAATGTCCATCAAGTTCAAGCATCCAATGATGGACCTTTATGCACTTGATTGACAGGGCTACCCAGGCCAGGTATTTTTGAAACCGTTGCTTAAAATCTCTGCCTTTAAGTGATGCAAAAACGACACCTAGTGGGTAACTATCGAGTTCAGAGTGTCATAGAATTAAGGGATAAGTCAGAGGACTGCTAAAAATTTCGGGAAAATTTTGATAAAAAAATTCAAAATTGATTTATTAGATTTTAAATTTTGCTGCAGATTTTCGATATGAATTGGGGTAATCATCAAAATCCTTTTTAGACGATTTATCACTGATGCCATATAGTGTTTTAAAAATCGCATAGAAACATTTAAAGACATGTACCACCCCCCCCCCCCCTTTTACGTGATATGTTTAGGCAAAGTGAACTTCTATTTTTTAGTTACTGTGTCTGCGAAAAGATGGATTTCTGTTAATGTGTTACTTTAAAAAAAATGAATACAACCAGAAATGTGCTTATTCAAAACAGTACAGAAATCGTTATTCCATTTGCTGTGAGTTTTGAACTCGCTGTATTATTTCATATATGGGAAGGGGGAAGGAGTGTGTGCACGTCATTACAGGTCAGAATTGTTTTTATTAAACTACAAATGTAGAGGAAGGCGTTTAGAGAGAAAAAAAATGCAAGTTTTTATGAACGGTTGTACAAATACATTCAATTACATATTCAGTCGTCAAAATCTAGTACTACAACTGGCAATATCATTAAACGATGGCTGCTAGGTAAGACGTACCGAAAGAAGGTTTTAAAAGTCTTTAATTTATACCTAGATAGGCCTGTCGGAAGCAATTTCAGTTTTGGGGGATGGGGAACAGCCATGCATTTTATGTTAGGGAACAATGATATCAACTAAAAATTTCTCGACAAACCAGAAAAAAGTCACTGGTTTATAGAGAGGAGGCACGAGCATATTATAGCTATGTTTTCTACAGTATATCATATATAATATACTAATATTATTCCTACGGCCATGTTAGATAATTCATAAAGAGTTAAGCTTCTACAAAAAAGCAGCTAGATACAGACAGTCAAGACCTGAAACAAAATCCAAGGCTGCAACTAGGACAATAAACGAGAGAATGTCAGTTCATTTATATTTAAGAAATCATGACTCATACATGCTTAAATTATTTAGCAAATGAGAATCATTAGATAAGATTATTAAATTAATAATATCGGAATTATTGTAGATTGGGGTTGGGGTTATATGTCTTTTAATGTCTATATGCGATTTTTTAAAACGCTACATGGTATCAGTTATAATCGTCTAAAACGGAAATTGATGATTACCCTAATTTATCTCGAAAATCTGCAGCAAAATTTAATTTCTAATAAATCAATTTTGAATTCTTTTATCAAGATTTTCCCGAACGTTTTCGTAGTCCTCTGGCTTATCCCTTTATTCTATGACACTCGGAACTCGAGAGTTACACGCTAGGTGTCGTTTTTGCATCACTTACGTAATTCCTGGTTTGACATTTCCAAATTTTGGAGCATTTTTCACGTTTGACGCTGAGTAATCGGATTATTAGGGCAATGAAATAGCACGTTAAAGGACAAAAATATCTACCGAAACAAGATATCATGTCACATTTTTGGTGACATATAGTAGTTATACGATATTTTAGGCCGATATTCAAGAGGGGTCCGATGTAAACAAATCGAAGTGACTTACCTTCTCTATTTTATAATATCAGGGGTATAACTTTTTAAATCTATGTTATTTTTTTATTTTTCATATGGAATGCATTGTAAATAAGTACTAGAAACATAATTCATGAGAAAAAAAGAAAAAAAATGTATAGGGGGGGGGGGTGTTCCTGTCCACAAGTACCTGTGTGTTTAGATGACTTTGGCTTTTTTTTTTTCGCAATTTTTGCATCAGATTATTTAGTCAAACATCCATCTCAAGCAGTTTCATAGCTAAAACAATCAAAGGCAACTGGTTGGATTATGATATTCAGCTTAGGCTCAATAAATCTTACGACACCTCTTTTAGTTGGGCTTCTGTTGACGCAGAGCTGTGGATGATCTATATGCAATCGTCCACTGCTCCTACTAACCCTATATCACGCCAGCAGTCAATGCAACCCCGCAACTAATGCTTTAATTATTATTATCAGTGCATTTGCAACAAGTTGAATTGCAATTATTTACATAGTTATCTTAAATGTAATTCTTTTCATCCTTTAATGAAATTTTCAAGGCTAATGCAACTTCTGTTTCACAGCAATTTTCATCACAGACTTATTGCTATAATCGTGCATGTTTACATTCCAGGAACCAGTATTCAAAGGACCTGTCACAGTTCAATTTTGCCAAAAAATTGTCAGCATTTATGGACATTGGGTCTTTTAAGAAATAACTATCTTATTTTTTGATTTCATAATGTGATCAATCGATTGGCTTGAGTGAAAATTTGCATAAACGAAGGCGTTTATCACGCAAGCCAATCGATTGATCACATCATGAAATCGAAAAATCTTAAAGTTACTCCTCATATTTACGTACTCTTGACCCCACCAATCCACGTGCTACAATGTACAAGCTCCGTTTCTTGTCTCAACTTGCCATGCCCTACATGTGCTTTTTCTTAACCGCGCCTATTGATGAACCAGTGCATTCATGAAGAAATAAAGTACCGTTACATTAACTAATTGTAATTTTATCTCGGACAAAGAAATTGGAAATGTAAATATTCACATATCAATTCCGAAAATCTAGATCAATTGTTATTTACATATCCAAATGTTCAAGATGCTTATTCTTTGTCCTTGGGTTTCATGTTTGGATTTTCATCGAATTTTGATTGTCCTAGAAGGAGGGTTGAATTTAAAAATATGAAATCAGCAATGCAGTACAAATTTCAAATGCAGGAAAAGATTGATAAGGAAATTAAGGTAGAAAGAATAATGGGTTCCTTTTTTATATCCCGCAGTACCCAATTTGCTTCTTGGTTCAATTTCAGAAGTCAAAAACTCTTTTCATTTTTTGAGTAACAGCAGAAATTAAGTTAGACTTATTAATGTGGGTTCAATTTCTAAGTGATTTTAAAAGTAAGACACAATTTCCTAGTCTTGTTTGACAGGAAGATGATGCACTCCATTTTAATTCAGATACCGTATTGGCTTATCCGAATCGCCCAAACTTTTCTTATATTTTGAGGATATATTAGTTATTTTTATATTCTCATATTAAAATTTTTCTTATTTACACATATAGTAAAGTTGTCATATAAAGATACAAAATAATACAAAGACAAAAAATAGTTTTGATCCTCTTTATACGACAGAAAAATAATTTTACGGGTATTTGGATCTAATCTGTACTTAGATTGAAAGCTAGTCCCTTATTAATTTTTTAACTAACATATGTAATTTATTTCTAGCCTTTAGTTGTGTATAAATAATAAATAAATTCCTTGTTCCATAATAATTTTGAGAGACAGAAAAGATATTTTCATACGCCGTCATTCCGCTAAAATATAGTTATAAATGCTAAATTTCAAGCATTTTGCCATTTCTATAAAAAGTTGTACAATTGTGCTGAGGAAAAGAAAAAATGTGGTCTTTTAGAGCTCTTTCACATTAATATATTGGTATAAGACATATAAGCAAATTTACTTTGAATGTTTAATCTAGTCAGAAACCAGAGAAGAATCCTATCTAAAGAGTGTGACCTGTTGACAGAGTCCTGGGCAATTGATCAAACATCCGGAGATACTATGGGTCAGTATTTAATGCCCAGTCACGGATTTTTATAGTTTTAAAGAATTTTGAGATCGATTACCTTTTTCATCGTTCAATCTGCTTATATTGGACCTGAACATGAATATAGTTCGTTTTCTACATATTTCATGAAGCATTGTTTTGAACGTTTGTATTGAATGTGGCAGACTCATATTTATTTATAATAATAATTTTTTATCTTTTCTGAACAACTTACTGAGCCATAATTTACTTTATGCCATATTTATTACTAGTGTCCATTCATGAATTCTACTCACACAATTTCATTGGCCAGTAAATCTGTACCCCTTGTTTAACCGGTTTTTCTGCTATATATACTGAGTCATGGGCCCTTCCCTGTCAGTGCGGGAAATTTAACTTACTTATTACCAGCTGCCCGTTGTCACCTTTTGAAAGGTAATTTTCTTACTCTATTAAATTTTTGTATTTTACTTATTAAAGTGGCAACATCATACATCTCGTCAAAAACAGACTTGTTAAAAATTGATAAAGTCGACCAAAACGAAAACAAAACCCAAATTAGGGATTGAAATTTAAAAAACAACTTTCCTGACAAAAAATTAGTAGGGCGATTAATATATAATCATTGGATGAAGAAGAAACGGGACCTCGGCGACATTCACGTGGGGCTCGCGAAGGTTGTACCCTACAGGTTTGTTGATACATGCTATCATTTCTCGTATCTCCATAGCTTTCAAAGAAAAAAAATCAGTGTAAACTCAACATAAAAATGCACTTATGACATATAAAAATTTTTGCCATTAGAAGTGCAAATTGTACTGGAAATGCAGAAAGAAATTTTGTTTGACATTTTGCCGCGATGAAGTATAATTTGGTGGATTTTCCTTTCCTGCACCCCAATACACAATGCGTCAACATTTGTACTTAATCATGTTAAATTCGCCTGAATGCAGACTAAAATGTTAACTATTATTAATTTACCTGAGAGTTAAGATAGTTTGATTCTGAGAATTGCTTTTCACTAATATTCCATTATAATTGTAAACCTTACATTGTATGCACGTGCCATTTTAGAAATCACGTGTTACAAGTAAACAGGTCTAAGTTGTACGACCCTTGATTTTCCGGTGTAAAGACGAATAATGACCCCCATCGAATAATGACCGGGTGGTCATTTTTCAACGACAAAAAATGACCCCCACCGGTAGAAAAAATCATTTTTTTGTAGAAAAAGAGTTCTAGGGGTCATTATTTTATATGTTAGTCCTATAAAATAATGACCCCCATTGAAAAATGATCCCCTTTAAAGTGATACAAAATATACACTCTTTGATATCTTTTTTACAGCGAAACTAATTTTTACATTTTCTGTGATCAGAAAAATACAAAAAGTCGTATGAACTAATTAAGAGATTCACGTAGTTTTTAAATGTTAAAATTGTGTTTGAAAAGAGATTCTTTAATTGTCAAGTAAATAAAATTTCTTTTTAATATTTCTCCTTATAATGTTTGCTTAAAGAATGATATTACACTTGTTTTTAGAAATCAAACCATGCAAAAATCAGGTTTAAATACTCTTTAATAGGAAAAATTAAATTTTCGTCATTTCAACTTTTAGCTTGTTTAAGTTTGGCAAATCCTATTTGACAATGAAAGAGGAGGAAATTTTTATCTCCCCAAAAAACATTACGTTAAATAAAAAAAAAATAAAAAATAAATGAAAAGCAAAAATAAAGATAAAACTCTATACCTTTCAATAGTTCTGAAAGAGGCTGTAGATAAAATATTGAAATGAAGTAAAGCCTTCGCACAAGTACTATCAGAACTTAATTTACTTCGCCATGATTAAAACATACTTTAAATGTTGGTGGGGTGTACGAGGGCCGTTCAAAAATTACGCGGACTATGCTATTATTTACTCTTACAGACGTCATATAGTTATGAAATTTCACAGAAATATTATCTTAAAGATTCCAATAAATTTTGGG
The DNA here is from genome assembly GCF_032062105.1 of Saccostrea cuccullata. NCBI lineage: Eukaryota > Metazoa > Mollusca > Bivalvia > Ostreida > Ostreidae > Saccostrea > Saccostrea cuccullata. The sequence continues at coordinate 7,935 of NW_026919595.1, forward strand.
CAAAATTTCTGTATTAAAAAAAAAACTACTTAAATTATTGCGAGTTGATATCGCTGGTGGAGAGGTACGGAGCACGACAAAAAATTTAAAGCAAAAGCATGCGAAATCCAAATTTTAGCTCATTTTTTTTCTATTATTTGCGATATTTTTCGACAATTTTCTCAAATGTATCTTTAAATTGTTCTATAATTATGTATTTAAATTTCTGACGTTATATTTGAAGTATTAAAAGAAATATGGTGATTTTTCTCTGATGCGATTCCCGTGAAAATGACGTCTCCTGAATTGACGGTGCACCACACTTTTGTTAAATTAAGTATGTGTGATGCTCTAAATATCGCCAACATAGATCCAAAATATGCATAATAAAACAAGTAGTAAACTAGGGTATTAGTGACATTCGTCCACAAACAGCAAATTGAAATTTAAGACCGTAAGACCTCTGTAAAAAGGCTATACGGGAGGACAGGGAGAAGATTATCGACGAAAACCTTTATCCGGACTGTAAAGAACGTGATTGAGAGTCGCTAATACATGTATCACACTTTATCTCATAAATACCTGCAATTTTGGGTTTTAAAACAAAAAAATGAATATTCTTTACATGTTTGATAGATATTAAGCTTGACAAGAAATGGTGTTTGGATGTTGAGTAGATAAGGTAACTCAGACTGTGCAGGTACTCATGGGAAAATGTTGAGAAAATGAGATATAAATCACATCTTTTTTTTATCATACCTGTGACGTCAAAAATTTTGCTGCTCCGTGACTTAATGATATGTCCTGAAAAATCACTCAAAATTGATACCAATTTACAACATTTTTTGGTATGAAATTTTGAAGACCATATAAGTAAAGTTTCTTTTATATTATGTGTGACATTTTGCCCGACTATGTCGTCAAATATTTTTTTCTGTCCAACAAGTCTGCGTAATTTTTGTACGGCCCTCGTACTTGAAAGTATTGTGGCAAAGTAACAGTTAAAAATTAGTAGAATAGTAGATTATTTTAAGCTTATTTTTAATTCCTCCTTATAGAGAAATAAAGGTAGGGTATTTTTTGTTGCTTTTGTTGATAATCGACTTCCTCCTAAATAAGTAAGGAGGTGGGGTTGGTATAACACCTAAAATATGCTCTGTAAAGCTATAGGCTAGTGTAAAATACACAGTCATTCTAAAGTAAAAACTATACATGTAGACATAAACTTATAGACTTTTGATTTAGAACACAGTATTCATTACATTTCTTAATTCTTGTTTTACTCCACCCTTTTACTAAGTTCTGAGTATATTTTTCAGAGAATTTTATGTGAAAATCAGAACAAACATTTTCATTGTTGTAACATCTTCTTTATAATGTATCATAATATGAAAAGTTAATTAAAGACCATTTCTTTTTATGTCCCCGTAATCGAAGATTTGGGGGTATATAGTTTTATCGTGTCCGTCTATATGTCTAGCTGTTCTTACGAGAGGTACACATTGTGGGGTAAAATGAACGTATTTTCCAGCAGTGTGGGGTTTTTTTGGTACTGTGGGGTTAACCCCATAATGAAGAGGTCTATTTACGTTCAAAATTACTCTATGAGGTTGAAAAACCTAAAATTAGATTTAACCTCACAAAGACTTTGTCCAAATTTTGGACATGTCCTTAGCCCAAAACGCTCAGACATTCAGAAATCTGCTGTTTAGAGGAGTTCGGTAATTGAATCGAGGAGTTCCGAATACCTGAGCATGCGCATATATTTAAAACTAACTGCGCATGCGCAGAATACGGAAGTAGCTGTGTTTGGACACTTTGTATTAGCAGTGAGGAAATTCGGAAACACAAAAAGCAAATGCAGTAAGTCTTACTATTTTTTTGCACCACATTGAAAAAAAGCTTTGTAAGTTGTTTGACATGCTTCATAAGTACATTATGCAGTTGTAGAATTTATTTAAAGTCAAGGAAAGGAAATCTGTAGTCCACATAAACACATACCTATTGAAAACGGGCTTTTGTAAAAAAAAAATAATAATAACTAGATGCGATCTCGTTGCGAGCAACGAGTAGGTCTTCCATCCGATATCTGATGGAATAAGACCTGTGTTGGGAAAATTCCACTGACAGGATAAAAAATGTCAAAAAGGCACAAGAATTCTTCAAAATATGTTTAGAAACACAAAAAATGTAGGATCTATCAGTTCCAATCAACTTCCGGTTCTACTTCTTCACTTCCGGTGCGACCGTATGTGCTCCAAACTACTTTCAACTCTACATCAAGCATGCAGTAATCATCCCTGAAAGTTTCGGTGGAAAATACTCATTTTTAGACAACTTCCTGTTTGAACGAACCGTACTTCCGGTGGAAATATTAAGATGCTACGCATTCTTTAAATCTCTATAATGAACGATTACATTCATAAGAAAATGGAAAAAAAATCGCTATACATGTATGTAAATTACACGTACTTCCGGTTTACAACGGAAGTGTCGACGGAAAAAATGAACAAATGAAAAGTATGCATATTGTTGGGAACATTATTTTGACCATCTTTTGTTCAATATTGCTTATCAAAATATTCATTATTTTCCAGATATAAAGCGTCAAAGATTTAGCATTCCAGCCCCCTGTGACCCTTTATTACGTAACATATGATAAAAATTTTAGTATATACTGTTGCAAATCGTTAAGGAAATATCTTTGCTTCAGTAATGTTTCACAAAATATTGATCATTAAAGAGTTAAAGACGAGAGACTTTTGGCCCCTCTATGCCCCTAATTTGAAGGGCTAACCCCATTTTATTCATATCAAATGAAAGGTGTTACTATTTTGCACATTTTTTATTATATATGTCTTAACAAAATATTGACCAGTAAAAAGATATAAAAGAAAACGTATCATTTTTTGCGAGATGCGTATGAGCCTATTTTTCGAGCCCAGGCGAGCGTCGATGCCTTTTTACCTGGAAAGCTCTATATGCAAAATGTCACATCTACTATCCTTCCTCTACCCTCACTGAAAATCTCAAGTTGATATCTTCAGTCGTTTAAGAGGAGATCTCAGGACAAGCCGACCCTCTAAAAATCAGAATATTGTCCATATCTCACGACCGGAAGTGACGTCATCAACGAAAAAAATTTCCGACAAGGTTCAGATGAATATCTATCAGATCTGAAAGTTTGGTGAAAATCGGGCGAGCCGTTTCTGAGAAATCGCGTGCACAAAATCGATAAGAAAAATAATAATAACTAGATACGATCTCGTTGCGAGCAACGAGTGGGTCTTCCGTCCGATTCTTTATAAGATGAGATAAGATTTCGATTGAGAATTTCATTCTAAAATAATGATAAAGATTGTGAAGAAGAACGATTTTGCCTCCATAATCTGTAAACAGACATTGAACATAAAGACTTAAAAATTCGACTTTTGGCCCCTCACGGCCCTTAATATTAGGGATCAGCCCTTTTTTCTTCATATCCTCTTAAAGCTCTCAGGATTTTGAACACTTTTTGTTCAACAACTATTCAGAGATTCTCTTTCGTTTTCGAGTTATTTGAAAAAAAATATTTAGGGGCCAACCCTTCAACTCCTTAATGGGGACGTTTAGCGAAAAATGAAAGGTTGCATATCGTTCAGAATATTATTTTGAACATCTTTTGTTCAATACTCCTTATCAAAATATTTCCCACTTTTGAGATATAAAGCGTCAAAGATTTAGCATTCTGGCCCCTGTGACCCCTTATTATGCACCATACGACATTCAAAACATAATAAACAGTTTTAGATTGTTGAGATAAACATCATTGCTTCAGTAATGTTTAACAAAATATTGACTGCTAAAGAGTTATCTATTAAAGACTTTTGGCCTTTCTCGGCCCTTAATTTGAGTGCCTAGCCCCTTTTTCTTGATCTCATCTTAAAGCTCTCAGGATGTTGAACACTTTTTGTTCAACAACTATTCAAATATTCTTTTTCGTTTTCGAGTTATTTGCAAAAGAAATAATTAGGGGCCAACCCTTCAACTCCTTAAAGGGGACGTTTTGCGAAAAATAAAGAATTGCATATTGTTTAGAACATTATTTTGAATATCTTTTGTTCAATATTACTTATCAAAATATTCCGACTTTTGAGATATAAAGCGTCAAAGATTTTGCATTCTGGCCCCTTATGGCCCCTTATTATGCATCATACGACATTCAAATCATAATATATAGTTGTAGATTGTTGAGATAAACATTTTTGCTTCAGTAATGTATAGCAAAATATTGACTGCTAAAGAGTTATTGATTAAAGACTTTTGGCCCCTCTCGGCCCTTAATTTAAGTGCCCAGCCCCTTTTTCTTGATCTCATCTTAAAGCTCCCAGAATTTTGAACACTTTTTGTTCAACTTCTATTCAAATATTCTTTTTCGTTTTCGAGTTATTTGCAAAAGAAATAATTAGGGGCCAACCCTTCAACTCCTTAAAGGGGATGTATAGCGATAAATTAAAGGTTGCATATTGTTCAAAATATTATTTTGAACATGTTTTGTTCAATATCACTTATCAAAATATTTCCCACTTTTGAGATATAAAGCGTCAAAGATTTAGCATTCTGGCCCCTTATGGCCCCTAATTATGTAACATACGACATTAAAATTATAATATATAGTTGTAAATTGTTCAGATTAACATTTTTGCTTCTGTAATGTCTAACAAAATATTGACTGTTTAAGAATTAACGAAAAAAGACTTTTGGCCCCTCTTGGCCCCTAATGTGATGAGTCAGCACTTTTTTCTTGATGTCATATTAAAGATCGTGTCATTTTGCACGAATTTTGTTCAGTATATTTTAACAAAATAATTATACTTTAAAAGATATGATGCAAAATGTCTCAAAAAATCCATCATGTTTCGTGTCGTAGATTTCGACCCCTACCGAGCTTCCATACTAAGCACTTCGGGAAGATTTGAAAGTATAGGTGCAAAACTACAATGTGTTATCTATTAGTCCTGAAAATGACAGCATTCTAGCTTTTGTCGTTTTTGAGTTTTTGTCCGGACAAAATGGTCACTAAATTTCGATTAAAGGGCGATAACTTCCGACCGGAAGTGAATTTTCGAAAAATAAAAAAAACGAATAAGGTGTAGTTCATGATACATCATTCCTGCAAATTTCAAGTCAATCGACCGAAGCATCTCTGAGAAATCGTCTGCACAAAAATGTGTAAAGAAAAAAATAATAATAATAAAAGTGAAAAAGAAACAATAGAATAATAGAAGGGTCTTCCGCTGGAGACGGAAGACCCTAATAATAGGGAAAAAGAAACCGAACGAAAACAATAAGGTCTTCCGTTGGAGACGGAAGACCTTAATGAATGCACTGATAGTTCTATTTTTAATCAGAGGTTTGCAATGAAAATCGACCGATACCCGGGGGTCGGGCTAGTGGTTTTCTGCAAGTAGGTCGCCCCGTTGGCCAGTAAAAAAAGATAATATTATTTATACACATGCAATACATGCAAAGCACAGCTGGTACGTATTTATGTTCCCCAAACGAAGTTTGGGAACATATTGTTTTTACTCTGTTTCTTATTAAGGTCTTCCGGTCTTCCGTCTCCAACGGAAGACCTTATTGTTTTCGTTCGGTTTCTTTTTCCCTATTATTAAGGTCTTCCGTCTCCAACGGAAGACCTTATTGTTTTCGTTCGGTTTCTTTTTCCCTATTATTAAGGTCTTCCGTTTCCAACGGAAGACCTTATTGTTTTCGTTCGGTTTCTTTTTCCCTATTATTATTATTTTTTTTTTTTCTTACCGATTTTTGTGCACGCGAGTTCTCGGAAACGGCTTGGTCGATTTTCACGAAACTTTCAGATCTGATAGATATTGGTCTGAACCTTATTGGAAATTTTTTATAAGTACGTCGTCACTTCCGGTCGTGAGATATGGACGATTTACTGATTTTAAGAGGGTCAGCTTGTCCGGGCAATCACTAAAAAACGAATGAAGATATTGACTTGAGATTTTCAGTGAAGGTAGAGGAAGGATTGCTAAATTGCTTTTTTGAGTCTATATCTTTCCAGCACAAAAGGCGTTGAAGCTCTCCTGAGCTCGTTATAATTATTATTTTTCTGACCATCAAATTTTGTGCACGTGATTTCTCGAAGACTACTGGATGGATTTTTATGAAATTTGCAGGAACAATGTGTTGCTATCTGAAGTTATTATATCCTGGAGATTTTTTGAAAATATTTTTCTGGTGCCAAGTTACGGACAATTTTCTGATTTTAAATTGACATTTTGTTGGCGGATAATCTAAAGAAAGGTAAAAGATATCACTGTGAAACTTTCAGGGATTATAGATCGTGATAAGTACTATCCAAGACGCGATCTTTTGTACGTCGTCTCTACTTCCTGTCGTAACGGCATGCAAAGAAAAAAAGTCAAATTTTTTAACTTTTTTGTTTTTCAATATTTTCAAATTATATAAGTATGGTTGATAGAAACATTTCTCATTAGGCTGAATATATAATTTGTTTGTAAATTGATGAATTTGAACTCGAGATATTAACATTCAAAAGTCTGAAGCGGGACCTTAATGGCGGCGGTCTCTGTCAATTCCGACATTTCGCAATAGGGGTTTACAGAGGCAGCTGAGCGTTTGCTTGAACGAAAGTAACATAAGGAGCAATGAAATGTGTAGGGATACTTGGATTGTCACGTCGTAGGTTCGTTGCAATTCGGTGTCAAACTACATTTATTATCCAAGGTCTACTTACAAGTCTTCTTAAATTGGTTTTGGTTGTTTCTCAAAGTAGAAATAGAAAAGAATTAATGTGCAAATGAAGTACAATATCTATATCTTTTGTTTTGAATCACGCTAACACATAACTTAAATCATTGTTATAATTAATAGTTTTTCAAGAATGTAGTAAGTAAAAATCTTGACCACTGTTTTCCCATGCACACTTGTGTCATATTAAATCAATAGAAAGGACAACTGTTACAATAAGAAAATATTTTATTTTTAAAGATAACAATTTTTCAAAGACCGTTTTAATTGACCTATATAAACATTTTATTTTCTCAATGCAAGTTATTGAACATAATGGAATCTTATTCCTTTACCCTCGTAGGGCGATCGAGGCATTTTTTTACGGTGAAACATACCATCTTTTTCATGAAAGTGTAAGTAATCGGAATAGTCAACTTTCGTGATTGAAAATTCAAAAATTAACCATTCATAGCTGTTTCACTGCTTTAGTGTTATTTGCCTATATTCGATATGTTACATGCATGTGTTAAATATACTTTCCACACCTCAAAATTTAGGCCATAAGAACGCTCTTTTGTTATTTGATTGAAGCTATCTCGCCTATTCAAATGAACATTCCAAGAGAAATTCGCTAAGATTTACTCGTTGCGTTTGGCGCGAAATTATGAATAGTGACCCTTCTTTCATAATTCCAAGACAGATTAACTGTTGCAGAATTATATGTACATACAAGTGAAGTAAGAGTAGTTGTTCAAATAGCGTAATCGATAAGCGTATTGGATTTTCACGCTAGCGGCCCTTTCAATTACCAGTGTGTCCAAAATATGTATAATCCATTTTCAGCTAAGTTTTAAAAAAGAAAACAATTAAAATTTTTTTAAATATAAAAAACCACTGTTTTTCCCATTTTTCCTTTTGTCATTTAAACTTAAAAAATTGACAAAAAAAG